>NC_092261.1:26429831-26529831 GCF_036320965.1 Panulirus ornatus
CTTCTCATTCTCCCTTCTCTTCCTCAATTCCCCCTCCCGGTCTTCATCTCCTCCTCCTCCTCCTCTCACTTGCCTGGCAAACATCCTCTCAAACGCACTTCGCGTCATCTAATAAGTCCTACAAATTTATTTTCAACTAATAACTTCTCTTGTAAATTTATTCCTACCTCAAAAATCTCGTTGCAAATTTATTCTCACGTATCACCACCTCAGGAGCGAGTTTATTTCATAGTCCCCGACTCTCTCTCTCTCTCTCTCTCTCTCTCTCTCTCTCTCTCTCTCTCTCTCTCTCTCTCTCTCTCTCTCTCTCTCTCTCTCTCTCTCTCTCTCTCACCTGAGCCCTCATCACTTTCCTTAATGGGACATCAGTTCTCTCGAGCAGAAATCCCAGCTTATTAATGTCATGAGGTCCTAGCTAGCTGATACCATGAGGTCCTAGCTACCTGATACCATGAGGTCCTAGCTAGCTGATACCATGAGGTCCTAGCTACCTGATACCATGAGGTCCTAGCTAGATGATACCATGAGGTCCTAGCTAGCTGATACTATGAGGTCCTAGCTAGTTGATACCATGAGGTCCTAGCTAGCTGATACTATGAGGTCCTAGCTAGCTGATACCATGAGGTCCTAGCTAGCTGATACCATGAGGTCCTAGCTAGCTGATACCATGAGGTCCTAGCTAGCTGATACTATGAGGTCCTAGCTAGCTGATACTATGAGGTCCTAGCTAGCTGATACCATGAGGTCTCAGCTTAATGATACCATGAGGTCCCAGCTAGCTGACGTCATCACCGGCCTCAGTAATCCATCCCAATTTTGTCTGTACGTTTGTCTGGCGTCCGTCCGTCCGTCTCCCATTCGTTACGTCTGTCATCCGTCCGTCCGTTGTTCATATGTCCGTTACCCTCCCATACCTCGTCCACCCGTCCGTCTAACCGTCCGTCGTCCATCATCTCGTTATTTACCCGTACGTCCGTCGTCCGTCCATTTGTTGTCTACAGCTCGAAAATCGCTCCGTTGAATATGATCAAACTTCGTGCAGACGACCTGGCACCTGGGACTTGCACACATGATAGGGTTGACAGAGATGCCCGCGGAAGGTGCTACGAATATAAGGTAGTAAAGAGCAATTTCCATCAAGAGAGTAGAGTGTGAGTGCGCTAGTAGGAAGAGATGAGAGTGAGTGGTTCTTGGTGAAGTTGGATCCGCTGCATGGATGCGTGATGTCACTATGGTTATTCAATTTGGTGAGGGAGGTGAAAGCGAAGCTCATGGAAAGAAGGTCTGTTCTGTTGGTGGTGGTATATGGGGCCTGGGAGTGGACTTAGTTGTGTGGCAGTGACATCTCTCTGATGGCAGACTCAAGACTCGAGATGGAAATGAATGGATGATGTGAAAGATGTTTTGAAGGATCGGAGCCTGAACATGCAGGAGGGTGTGAGGCCTGCTCGGAAGAGAGTAAACTGAAGCAATGTGATATATAGGGTGCGACGTGCTGTCAACAGGCACGAAGTAGTGCATATGAAGCGGCCAGGGGAAACCATAGGAAGGTCTGTGAGGCCTAGCTGTGCATAGTGGGTGTGGCTCCCGTGCTCTGTACGTGGCAGCTGGACACTAGGTGTGAGCAAACGAGGTCAGTCTGCATCTGTTTCTGGCGCTATCCCGCAAAGTGGGAAACGGCAAACAAATTTAGAAATAGGAAGACAAAAAAAGATAGAGTGATAGATAGATAGATAGAGACAAATAGATAGATAGATAGATAGATAGATAGATAGATAGATAGATTAAGACATAGATAGATAGAAGACAGAGACAGATAGATATGTAGATAGATAGAAAGATAGATAGATAGATAGATAGAAGACAGACAGACAGATAGATAGGTAGATAGATAGATAGATAGATATATAGATAGATAGATAGATAGATAGATAGACAGATGGAAAGATAGATAGATGGCAATGCAGATGGAAAGGTACGTAGACAAAGATTAAAGTAAACACTTCTATTTATAATTTCGTCAAAAAATGTCCCATCAATACAGAGAATCATTCTGTTCAGTGGGTGAAGGTGAGGCGGCCAGGTGAGGTTATGATAACTATATGATTCAGACAGTATGATGCGCTTGTGTTATCCAGATGACGTCACGTTTAGAAGAGCATTAAGCTGTTATCATGACCTGCTTGTGGTAGACAGATGAGGTCATGATGGCAAGCAATGACTTCACTAATAACCAGGTCTGCTGGGTAGAGCCCCTGTGGTCCTGGTGGACCATGTGTCAGATCTGCTGGGTAGAGCCCCTGTGGTCTAGGTGACCATGTGTCAGGTCTACTGGGTAGAGCCCCTGTGGTTCTGGTGACCATGTGTCAGGTCTGCTGGGAGGAACCAGTTGTGGTCGTGTGGTGATCCTCGTTAGCGTTCCTGCCTGACCGTACGCACACCCATGATCCTCCCTACACGGTGAGGTGAGCAGTGTGCCCTCCCACCACCTCACTTCTGTCGTGTATCTAACACACGAGTTTCTAACTCTTTCTAAAAGGTTCATCTGTGTTGGTAACCCCATTACTGTCCTGCCCCGTTATCTGGCAGGTATCAGGACGAGAGCTAATGTATCGGCTCTGGTCCCTCCCTCTGGATGGCGTAGATATATAGGAAGAAAGATAAGAAGGAAATCAGTATGATTAATCCTGGATACTTCCTTCACAGAGACACGCCATTAGCTGCCTTCATGTCTAGCTTTCCTGCATCCTTCTTATCTGTCCATGTCCTTCCTCTGTGTTACAACCAACCCTGGCGTTCCTTACAACCCAGAAAAAGAGAAATATATATATATATATATATATATATATATATATATATATATATATATATATATATATGTTTTTTTTTTCATACTATTCGCCATTTCCCGCTTTAGCGAGGTAGCATTAAGAACAGAGGACTGGGCTTTGGAGGGAATGTCCTCACCTGGCCCCCTTCTCTGTTCCTTCTTTTGGAAAATTAATAAAAAAATAAACAGAGGATTTCCAGCCACTCGCTCCCTCCTCTTTTAGTCGCCTTCTACGACACGCAGGGAATACGTGGGAAGTATTCTTTCTCCCCTATCCCCAGGGATATATATACACACACACACACACACACACACACACACACACACACACACACACACACACACATATATATATATATATATATATATATATATATATATGTGTGTGTGTGTGTGTGTGTGTGTGTGTGTGTGTGTGTCGCTTCGTATGTTATGTGTATTTGACTGATTGTATGTTTACGTGCATGTGTTATCGCTATCTGTTTGTATTTGAGGGGTCAATATGTGTCTCCGTTTTACTGTGTATTTGTGTGTGTGCGAGAGAGAGAGAGAGAGAGAGAGAGAGAGAGAGAGAGAGAGAGAGAGAGAGAGAGAGAGAGAGAGAGAGAGAGAGAGAGAGAGTGTGTATATATATAGTTGTGCAATATACATATGCTGACAGTTAACATAGACAGACCCAGAACCCAGCAGGGTGTCAACACTCTCCAGGCCAGCCCAGTTCACCAGCCATTACTCAGGCCTGCCAACTACCCACCGCTTCTCTAATTGGCCGCTCGACAGCCTGTTATTGGCTCTCGCTGCCCGACAGTCTGTCATTGGCTGTTTCTGCCCGCTATTGTCCTCTTATTGGCTGTTGGTCTCCAGTACGGTTCTTATCGGCCTTGGGTTCATGTCACTTGTGTTTTTTTTTCATTTTCAATTGCTACTCAACACTTGACTGAGTTCGTATTGATTGTTGCAGCTGACACTCGCGCCTTATTGGTTGTTGCGAAGGGACACTCCGCTCTAATTGGCTGTTGCTCCTAGACAAAGTGTTGGCGAGTGACACTCTGTCCTTATTGGCTGTCTCCAATAGGAATTAGTTCCATATTCACCGACACTCTGTCTCCTTGTTGGCTGCTTCTGTTAGACAGAACTCAACTATATCACTGCTGCCCAGCACTCTTGCTCCTCACACATGTTGTGGGTCCAAATTGTTTATATTGGCTGTGACTGCCTTCACATGAGTCTCCTTGACTGTGACTGCCTTCACATGAGTCTCCTTGACTGTGACTGCCTTCACATGAGTCTCCTTGACTGTGACTGCCTTCACATGAGTCTCCTTGACTGTGACTGCCTTCACATGAGTCTCCTTGACTGTGACTGCCTTCACATGAGTCCCCTTAACTGCAACTGCCTTCACAAGAGCGTCCTTGACTGTGACTGCCTTCACATGAGTCTCCTTGACTGTGACTGCCTTCACATGAGTCTCCTTGACTGTGACTGCCTTCACAAGGGTCTTGTAGTCGATTCTGCTGACTTCATAAGTCATATATTAATTGTTACTGCCTTAATAAAGTTTTTTCTTCAATTCTCTTGCCCTCACAAGGTGTTATATCAACTGTTGCTGCCTTCACAGACGTCATTTAATGACTGTTGCTGCCTTCACAGGGGGTCATATAATGACTGTTGCTGCCTTCACAAGGGTCATATATTAACTGTTGTTGGTTGACACTGGGTTCCTGTTGTCTAATGTCCACTCGCCATTCTCTTTACATTACCATCTGGTAGACTACCTGATATTGTCTAAGTTATCGTCAGACGACCAGTTAGATTGGCTGCCAGGCTGTGTTAGTCCTGGTTGAGTCAGGTCATTTAGGTCAGAGTGGGTCAGGTGTTGTGCGGTTCAGTCTGTTCGGGTTCAGTTTGGTTCAGTCGAATACGATGAGACTGGTTCATGTTGTTATGTCGATCATAATGAGCTGTTAGGCTTGTTACGTTGGATGAGATGACAAGGGTAATTAATGACCTCATCGGGACTATGTCATTAGCACATGCCTTGGTTCAATCCACTGACAGCACGTCGACCCCGGTATACCACAACGTTCCTATTTACTCTATTCTTTGCACACTTTTCACCCTCCTGCATGTTCAGGCCCCGATCACTCAAAATCTTTTTCACTCCATCTTTCCACCTCCAATTTGGTCTACCACTTCTCGTTCCCTCCACCTCTGACACATATATCCTCTTGGTCAATCTTTCCTCACTCATTCTCTCCATGTGACCAAACCATTTCAAAATACTCTCTTCTGCTCTTTCAACCACACTTTTTTTATTACCACACATCTCTCTTACCCTTTCATTACTTACTCGATCAAACCACCTCACACCACATATTGTCCTCAAACATCTCATTTCCAACACATCCACCCTCCTCCACATACCTCTATCTGTAGCCCACGCCTCGCAACCATATAACATTGTCGGAACCACTATTCCTTCAAACATACACATTTTTGCTTTCCGAGATAACGCTCTCGCCTTCCAAACATTTTTCAACGCTCCCAGAATTTTTGCCCCCTCCCCCACATTATGACTCACTTCCGCTTCCATGGTTCCATCCGCTGCCAGATCCACCCCCAGATACCTAAAACACTTCACTTCCTCCAGTTTTTCTCCATTCAAACGTACCTCCCAGTTGACTTGTCCCTCAACCCTACTGTACCTAATAACCTTGCTCTTATTCACATTTACTCTCAGCTTTCTTCTTTCACACACTTTACCAAACTCGGTCACCAGTTTCTGCAGTTTCTCACCTGAATCATCCACCAGCGCTGTATCATCAGCGAACAACTGACTCACTTCCCAATCTCTCTCATCCATAACAGACTGCATACTTGCCCCTCTCTCCAAAACTCTTGCATTCACCTCCCTAACAACCCCATCCATAAACGAATAAACAAATTAAACAACCATGGATATATATATATATATATATATATATATATATATATATATATATATATATATATATATATATATATACATATATATATATATATATATATATATATATATATATTATCCCTGGGGATAGGGGATTAAGAATACTTCCCACGTATTCCCTGCGTGTCGTAGAAGGCGACTAAAAGGGGAGGGAGCGGGGGGCTGGAAATCCTCTCCTCTCGTTTTTTTTTTTTTCTTTTTTTTTTCCAAAAGAAGGAACAGAGGGGGCCAGGTGAGGATATTCCAAAAAAGGCCCAGTCCTCTGTTCTTAATGCTACCTCGCTAACGCGGGAAATGGCGAATAGTTTAAAAGAAAGAAAAGATATATATATATATATATATATATATATATATATATATATATATATATATATATATATATATATATATATATATATATATATATATATATATATATATATCATGTTTTGGACAAATACATGTTTACCAAATGGCGTCCTAGCTTCGTCTCTTCGATGTATATCAACTGACTGTTATATTTCTCTCTTGTGTCTCCCCTGATGATGTGATTATTACACGAAAGTGCACTTCGGAACGTTTCGTGTTTCATTTTCCCCGTGGACTCAAAAGAATATCTTGATCACGCGCAAAATTGTGATCCTTTCCAATATATATATATATATATATATATATATATATATATATATATATATATATATATAAAGCCAGGTGCCAAGTCTACTGACTATCTCGTAAAAAAGGATGAACGGCTGGGTTGACTGAGAACCGACCTTCGAGACTAATGTTCGAACCTGTTCGCTGGACCCGGGTTGCCCCGCTAATGCTTCACAATCAGCATGTTAGCCACTGCACTGTCGGGGGTTCGATGGTCTTGCTGGTTCACAGGGAGTTCGAGTAAGTTGAATCAAGTCGCTTCAGAGCGGGTTCGTCAGACCGTCATAATCAGCGAGAAATTACTTGATGTAGAAAACTGTAGACCCAGACAAGGTACACAGGTCAGAGTAGGTCACCGTCTTCATATTTATCTCAAGTGGCTGGAAACATTTCCCTGACATTTATCAGGATGTTGGGTTCGGATGTGTTCGGATAGGGTGAGTTGGAGTGGTTTATTATAGTCATCGTCTGATCGTGTCCATATGGCTCATGTTTCTGTAGACCGGCAAGGATAGGTCGGGTTTTCATGTGCCACGTCGGGTTAGGTCACGTCAGGCCGGGTGAAGGGTCAGATTAAGATGAGTTGACCTGCATTAGGTTAAGACGAAGTTAGATGGTGACAGGTTGGAATGAACTGGTTCATGTAAGTGTCTGTCGCTCACAACACAGCCAAGTGAAGCACTTGAGACTTTTCCTACACAAACCCGAGGCTTATTATGAAGAGGCTATTATGAAGAGGTTATTATGAAGTGGTTATTATGAAGAGGTTATTATGAAGAAGTTATTATGAAGAGGTTATTATGAAGAGGTTATTATGAAGAGGTTATTATTATACAAAATGTTCAGAGGAATAAGTAAAGGTTATGACATATTGCTGGTACACAGTTTGCTGAGGGTAAGGTACGTCTTCTAACGGTCTATACACGAACAATTGGTCGTATCTTTCTATAATCTATGATTAACAATGTATAGATTCGTGAATAACATTGATGACTATCGAGGTAGGAAGGCATCAGATAACGTACGTGTACCAAACTGGTATTCCTCAAGGTATACATAGCGATGGTGACCTCAGTCTCTTGCGTCATGGTGGGCGCGTGAAGTTGTGTACCTAACTGTATGATGATCATGATGGGTGACCTGTTGCTTCATGACGGGTGACCTGTTGCTTCATGACGGGTGACCTGTTGCTTCATGACAGGTGATCCGTTGCGTCATGACCAGTTTTCATCGCAGATGGTAACTACCAACGAATCTTTCTGATCTTATGTTTAGATATTACAACATTATGTGACGAGATAACCCACCTTGTGTCTTGCCTCACCCTGAATCTTGCCTCACCCTGGGTCTTGCCTCACCCTGGGTCCTGCCTCACCCTGGGTCTTGCCTCACCCTGCGCCTCCTACAGCCTCGGTGACTCCTGCATCCTGTAGATCTGTGTTGCTCAAACGGTAGGTCGAGAGGGCACTTCCGAGGGGGCCGAGGCTGTCTGAACTGAGCCAACTGAATATTTTGCCTCTGAAATAAGACTAGATTCCGAATGAACGTGTGTGTGTGTGTGTGTGTGTGTGTGTGTGTGTGTCTGTGTGTCTGTGTATATATGTGTGTGTGTGTGTGTGTGTGTGTGTGTGTGTGTGTGTGTGTGTGTGTGTGTGTGTGTGTGTGTATCTGGAAATGAAATGGAAAATGGTTCAGTCCAAAGTCTTTTTTCCTCTCCTTCTGTAGTAGATATATGTGGGCGGGGATAAATCCTTCCCCCCCCCCCCCCGCCCCCCGTGTGTTTACACCTGTATGGGTCAGAGGAGGAGGAGGAGGGGGAAGAGGAGGAGGAAGAGGAGGAGGAGGAGGAAGAGGAGGAGGAGGAGGAAGAGGAGGAGGACGAGAAGGAGGAGGAGGAGGAGGAAGAGGAGGAGGAAGAGGAGGAGGAGGAGGAAGAGGAGGAGGAGGAGGAGGAGGAGGAGGAAGAGGAGGAGGAGGAGGAAGAGGAGGAGGAGGAGGAAGAGGAGAAGGACGAGGAGGAGGAGGAGGAGGAGGAGGAGGAGGAAGAGGAGGAGGAGGAGGAAGAGGAGGAGGAGGAAGAAGAGGAGGAGGAGGGGGAAGAGGAGGAGGAAGAGGAAGAGGAGGAGGAAGAGGAGGAGGAGGAGGAGGAAGAGGAGAGGAGGAGGAGAGGAGGAGGAGAGAAGGAGGAGGAGGAGGAGGAGGAGGACGACAAGGAGGATGTGGACGAGGAGGAGGAGGAGGAGAAGGAGGAGGAGGAGGGTCTTGATGAACAAGGAGGAGACGGACGGCTGAGTCGTCTGGTATACCCGACTAAGACACACCGGTCTACATACTCGTGTTGACTCTTAACACAAGGGGCATTAAAGGTGTATATAGAGGCTCACATACGGCATATATATATATATATATATATATATATATATATATATATATATATATATATATATATATATATATATATAAATATATATATATATATATATAAATATATATATATATATATATATATATATATATATATATATATATATATATATATATATATATATATATTTTTCATACTTTTCGCCATTTCCCGCGATAGCGAGGTAGCGTTAAGAACAGAGGACTGGGCCTTTGAGGGAATATCCTCACCTGGCCCCCTTCTCTGTTCCTTCTTTTGGAAAATCAAAAAAAAATATACAAATATAAAAGAAAATATATATGCATATATATATATTCCATTTTGTCCATAGAGAAATAAAACAGGATACGTTCCCAAGGGAATTTTTGTAATGATCACATCATCTCTCCTGATGATGTGATCATTACACGAAAGTGCACTTGGGAACTTAACCTGTTTCATTTCCCTGTGGATAAAAAGGAATTTACTTGATCACGCGCTGTGTGTGTGTGTGTGTGTGTGTGTGTGTGTGTGTGTGTGTTTGTGTTTGCCCTGACGCGAGGATGAAAATGGAAAATACATTAATCTGTTGACCTTCACCTCTCTCTCTCTCTCGCTGGAGAGGATAAGATCAAACTAATACATATTACATCGAGACACATCGCGAGGCACAAGACCTTGGCTCCTATCTTGCTAAGAAGTGGTGGGCTACAAAGTAGGTCTCAATCTCTCTCTCTCTCTCTCTCTCTCTCTCTCTCTCTCTCTCTCTCTCTCTCTCTCTCTCTCTCTCTCTCTCTCTCTCTCTCTCTCTGAAAGTGAAGTATACACCGAAGACCCGGGAGTCATAATAAACAACAAATTGGAATGCATAGATCACAGTGAAAAAGATAGCAATGTGGAACCAGATGATAGAATGGAAGGTATGATAATTAGAACAATCATTTTGAGATAAGGAAACTGCTCATGTAATGTAGACTGTGTTAACTTTAGAAGAAGGAGAACTGAACATTGCTGTATTGTATGGTCATTAAGGTGAATCAGGTAGGAAAAATCTTTATTGTCATTCATACATAACATGAGAGAGAAAGACTTAAAGAAAACATCATGTTGGAATAAAAAAAGCCTTAAATGCTAAAAGATACAAGCCAGTTACATCTGAAAACACTCATGTGATTATATCAAAAAGGCACCAAAGAACATTATTTGAGAACCATGCAAGGAAAATGGAGTGACTGTTCAATGTTCTTTGCCAACGAGATTAGAAGTATGAGCAGTGTGGACACTGAGGTCTTGAGAAGATTAAACTTGTGGCTAACGGGACGGGAGACCCAGAGGAAACAGTGGTGAAAACCTGCGTCATGTGTGTGTGTGTGTGTGTGTGTGTGTGTGTGTGTGTGTGTGTGTGTGTGTGTGTGGCTGCAGGACACAACAGTATTGTGAGTCAAGCAAGAAGCACCACGAGAGCTACGAGCTAGCCCTGTCTCAGGCCAAGTCTGGTTGTAGGTAGGTAGGTATGGCTACCCTCACTCTAGTAGGTAGATAGGTACAGCTCCCCTCCATCTAGCAGTTTGGTACATAATGCTTGCATCGCTCTAGTAAGTGGGTAGGTACTGCTCCTCTCCCTCTGGTAGGTAGGAACGTACTGTTTCCTTCTAGTAGGTAGGTAGGTAAGTGGTAGGTAGGTAGGTTGGCAGATACTGCTTGCCTCCCTCTGGTAGGTACGTACGTACTGCTTGCCTCTCTCTAGTAAGTAGGTAGGTACTGCTTCCCTCTAGTAGGTAGGTAGTTAGGTAGGTAGGCAAGGCTTCCCTCCCTCCCTTTCTTCCACCCTCCTCCCTCCGTGTCTCCAGCAGCCTCCCTCCCTCCCTCCCTAGTAATACCCATATCGTCTGCTTAACTCCTCTGCCAGCGTCCGATGCGTCAGCTCTGGTCGCCATGGCAACGTCGCCACCTGTTGCCAGACTCCGGTACCACCACCGACAACAACAACAACAATAACAACAACAACAACAACACTCGTCCTCCACCCTCCACCGGGGGGGGGGGGGGGTTTAAACCAGAATTTTGCCGCCTTTTGCCTTGAAGAAGATTTTTTCTTTTTCTTTTTCCTTTTTTTTATTTTTGTCGAAATGTGTTTCCTGTGTTTTAGTTCTGTCATGTGTTCATAGATAAATCATTTATACTCTCTCTCTCTCTCTCTCTCTCTCTCTCTCTCTCTCTCTCTCTCCCCAGCATATACTCCCGTTGATGTGATTTGTACATATACATTATTGTCAAAGCCTGAAGGGCCAGACTACATATAACATAACGAAAGCTTTTCTCTCTGATGATACAGCGCTGGTGGCTGATTCATGTGAGAAACTGCAGAAGCTGGTGACTGAGTTTGGTAAAGTGTGTGAAAGAAGAAAGTTAAGAGTAAATGTGAATAAGAGCAAGGTTATTAGGTACAGTAGGGTTGAGGGTCAAGTCAATTGGGAGGTGAGTTTGAATAGAGATAAACTAAAGGAAGTGAAGTGCTTTAGATATCTGGGAGTGGATTTGGCAGCGGATGGAACCATGGAAGTGGAAGTTAATCTTAGGGTGGGGGAGGGGGCGAAAGTTCTGGGAGCGTTGAAGAATGTGTGGAAATCGAGAACCTTATCTTGGAAAGCAGAAATTGCTGTGTATGAAGGAATAGTGGTTCCAACAATGTGATATGGTTGCGAGGCGTGGGCTATGGATAGAGTTGTGCGCAGGAGGGTGCATGTGCTGGAAATGAGATGTTTGAGGACAATATGTGGTGTGAGGTGGTTAAATCGAGTAATTACTGAAAGGGTAAGAGAGATGTGTGGAAATAAAAAGAGTGTTGTTGAGAGAGCAGAAGAGGGTGTTTTGAAATGGCTTGGTCACATGGAGAGAATGAGTGAGAAAAGATTGACCAAAAGGATATAGGTGTCAGAGGTGGAGGGAACGAGGAGAAGTGAGAGACCAAATTGGAGGTGGAAAGATAGAGTGAAAAAGATTTTGAGTGATTGGGGCCTGAACATGCAGGAAGGTGAAAGGTGTGCAAGGAATAGAGTGAATTGGAACGATGTGGTATACCGGTGTCGACGTGCTGTCAATGGATTGAACCAGGGCATGTGAAGCGTCTGGGGTAAACCATGGAATGTTCTGTAGGGCCTGGATGTGGAAAGGGAGCTGTGGTTTCGGTGCATTACACATGACTGCTAGAGACTGAGTGTGAACGAATGAGGCCTTTGTTGTCTTTTCTTAGCGCTACCACGCGCACATGCGGGGATAGGTGGTTGTCCTTTCATGTGTGGCGTGGTGGCGACGGGAATGAATGAGGGTAGACAGTATGAATTATGTACATGTGTATATATGTATATGTCCGTGTGTGTATACATATGTATACGTTGAGATGTATAGGTATGTATATGTGCGTGTGTGGACGTGTATGTATATACATGTGTATGTGGGTGGGTTGGGCCATTCTTTCGTCTGTTTCGTTGCACTACCTCGCTCACGCGGGAGACAGCGACAAAGTATGATAAATAAATATATATATATATATATATATATATATATATATATATATATATATATATATATATATATATATATATATATATATATATTAGTGTTTTGCTTTAGGTCTTGGGTCGCAGGTATACAGTGCTGTACCTGGAGTACCTGTGTTGTCTCATGTACAGTACAGTCACTATTGATGAGATAACAATACGCGGAGATATTCCTTGGAAGACATGAAAAAAAAAAAGTGTATTAAGTTTCATAACCTTAAGTGTTATTTAAGTTTTGAGCCAGGTTAAGTTCCACGTGGAACTTTGACCTCAAGGGTCATATAACCCACAGGAAGATCCAAACTAGATTTATAGGTTTAATGTCATTCAGTTCCTCAAATGACGTTGAACAACTGTACGATGTTGCAGGTGGATCTGAACAACTGTACGATGTTGCATGTGGATCTGATCCAGCTCATAGTGTGACCCAACAACTGACAGACGGACGGACAGAAGGACGGGCAACGTACGTACGGACGGACGGACGGACGGACGACAGACGGACGGATGGACGGACGGACAGACGTACGATGGACGGACGGACGACGGACGGACGGACAGACGTACGATGGACGAACGGACGACGGACGGACGTACGAGCAACGTAATCCCCAAGTGTGTGTCATGCAGGCAGGCGACACAATGCAGATGTCATGCGTAAGAAAGGTCGGTACGCAAAGTTACTGATACCAAGGTAGACCTCTATACGCCATAGGTCGTACGCATCTCATGTTATCTTTAAGACGACCACTTCTTGATAACGACAACTGATATCGTGCAGTGCCTTGTGGACAGATAACAAACAAGTGTCATTATAACATATCTATTGTATATCAGAATTATAGGATGAGACGTGGTCATATAACTGGTCTTATATGTAACAGAACACATGGTTATCTGAGCTTGCGATCTTACATATTACAGCAATTATATGTGGTATGACGGAGAGGTCAACCCAACCCTTACGATAACCCTTCCCCCCACCTCCACAACCACCCATCCCACCCCACAACCCCCACGTCTCTGGATGAGCCTGACCGATAGCAGCTTAAGACAGTACAAAAAAAAAAGGAAGAAATATGAAAAATCTGACAATTACGTCGGCGGGGGGGGTAGTCCGCAGCTAAGTCTGAACTAATCAAGTGTGATGACCTGACCCAACCTGACCTCCGTGGTATATACGTCTGCCCTCAACCTGGCATGTGCTCTGGAACTCCTGTATTATTCTGGTATACAGAGAGTAGACAAGCTGTGTGTGTGTGTGTGTGTGTGTGTGTGTGTGTGTGTGTGTGTGTGTGTGTGTGTGTGTGTGTATGTGTGTGTTTGTGTGTTTACACCACGAGTAAAAAGTCACCATTGGCGTGACTTTCATCACCAATGGATAAAAATAAGTCGTTTCGTCAATGGAAGGTTCTCTCCAAAGGAGTCCATGGTTATCCTGCAGCGGCTTGGAGCGCAGTGATCCTAGTTGCATGAGCTCAATGTAAGATCATCTACGTTGATATGATCAGGACTACACATGTGTGTCTTCAAGTCTCTCGTGAGGAGAGGCTACATCTCCTCCAGTCTACTTTGGTGCAATCTTGGGCGGGTCAGTTGGCAGCGGTGGTAGTGGTGGTGACGCCGTAGTTCGATGAGTTGAGACGACCTTATATGTAAGGTCAGCAGGTGTTCGGTTACCCCCCCCCCTCCCTCCCCATCCCCCCTCCCCCGGTTCGGTTACCCCTCTCCCCCTCCCCCCCTCCCACCTCCGACCCTTGTCCATGACGGTACGACCCTTGTGCATGACGGTACGACCCTTGTGCATGACCGTACGACCCTTGTGCATGACGGTACGACCCTTGTGCATGACCGTACGACCCTTGTGCATGACGGTACGACCCTTGTGCATGACCGTACGACCCTTGTGCATGACGGTACGACCCTTGTGCATGACCGTACGACCCTTAAGGGTGGCACGGTCGTGGTCAAGGGGCTGACCAGTGAGCAGTGTTGCCTGCTGTTATCCTCCTCCTCCTCACCTGTGTTATCCTCCTCACCTCGCAACACTCGACTCGAAGTTGGTTATCGTAGCGATCGATCACTCCTGGCGAGTCTTCACTCAGGAAATGACCTAAGAAGAAAGTTTAATGGGTCGGAGCATTGAGCAATATCATCGTTAACCACTGAGCAATATCATCGTTAACCACTGAGCAATATCATCGTTAACCACTGAGCAATATCATCGTTAACCATCGAGCAATGTTATCGTTAACCATTGAGCAAGGTTGTCATGAACCATTGAGCAAGATTATCGTTAACCACTGAGCAATATCATCGTTAACCATTGAGCAATGTTATCGTTAACCATTGAGCAAGATTATCGTTAACCACTGAGCAATATCATCGTTAACCATTGAGCAATGTTATCGTTAACCATTGAGCAATATCATCGTTAACCATTGAGCAATATCATCGTTAACCATTGAGAAAGGTTGTCATTAATCATTGAGCAGGATTATCGTTAACCATTGAGCAAGAATGTCATTAATCATTGAGCAATATTATCGTTAACCACTGAACAATATTATCGTTAATTATTGAGCAATACTATCGTTAATCACTGAGCAATGTTATCGTTAACAATTGAGCAAGATTATCGTTAACTATTGAGCGACATTATCGTTAACCACTGATCAATATTATCGTTAACCATTGAGCAATATCATCGTTAACAACAAGAGTTGTAGGTGTTGATTCCTGGAGAACTCTTGCTTCTGTGGACCTCATCACACATCACCAGCAAGTCATCATTACACACTCACAACAGCAGACGTAACTCCACAACCATGACATGTCTACTTTATGATAAACTCACGAAACTCATAAGCTTAATGCATTTTTGCGCGTGATCAAGTATATTCCTATGAGTCCACGGGGAAAATGAAACACGATAAGTTCCCAAGTGCACTTTCATGTAATAATCACATGATCAGGGGAGACACAAGAAAGAAATATAACAGTCAGTTGATATACAACGAAGAGACGTAGCTAGGATGCCATTTGGTAAACATGCGATTGTCCAAGACAGACAACGTGCGTATTATAGGAATATATATATATATATATGTATATATATATATATATCATACATACCTCCAACAGCCAGGATCGAACCCGGGACCCCTGTGCAACAGGCGGGAATGCTGCTACCACTAGGCTATGGGTCTGGATAATAGGAAATAACTATTCGAACACTATGTACTCGAATACCCTTCGTCTCACAGGGGTCCCTGGTTCGATCCTGGCTGTTGGAGGTTTGTATGTTCTATGAAGGTGCGTGTTCATATGCACTTTGTTCGTATATATTCATATATATATATATATATATATATATATATATATATATATATATATATATATATATATATATATATATATATATATATATATATATATATATATATATATATATATATATATATATATATATATATATATACATATATATATATATATATATATATATATATATATATATATATATATATATATATATATATATATATATCCTAGACTGACCTAAATATCCATCTTACAGACAATCGGTAAGTATGGATGAACACCTGGGTTGACTGTCAATCGACTGCCGCAACCAGGATTCGAACCCCTACACCACGAAACTTAATAAACACATTACAAATTTCCAGAGTGGAACAGTTCAGTGTAACACGAAATCGGACGTACATATACAATTGCTGCATAAACTGTTCTCTGTGTGTATCTTACACATATAATGTCATGACCAAGGGGTCATGTGTGTGTCGTCTGTATGATACAGATGTAGGTGTACATATGTGTGTTGGCGTTACCGGGCTCCGCCTACTTGTGGGTACGGCAAGAGTAAAGTCTTATTTGGTCAAGGATGTGTCATCATCTGCTGAGGAAAGAAAAGACAGTATTTTTGATGATTATAATGATGATAATGATAATAGTAATAATAATAATAATAATAATAATAATAATGATAATAATAATAATAATAATAATAATAATAATAATAATAATAATAATAATAATTATAATAATAATAATTATAATAATAATAATAATAATAATGATAATAATAATAATAATAATAATAATAATAATAATAATAATAATAATGATAATAATAATGATAATAATAATAATGATAATAATAATAATAATGATAAAAATAATAATAATAATGATAATAATGATAATAATAATAATGATAATAATAATAATGATAATAATAATAATAATAATAATGACAATAATAATAATAATAATAATGATAGTAATAACGATAGAAGAAGAAGAAGAAGAAGATTAAAATAATAATATCTATGTTCATGTATGTATCTTATTGAGTTTCCCAGCTATTAACAACCAGTTAGTCATTAAGGGAGATTATACAAGCTACAAAGATTGGATATTCAACCTTAAACACAACGGTACGACCCTTGAGCACGAGGGTACGACCCATGAGCATGAGGGTACGTCCCATAAGCACGAGGGCACGACCCTTGAGTTCGAGGGTACGACCCTTGAGTTCGAGGGTACGACCCTTGAGTTCGAGGGTACGACCCTTGAGTTCGATGGTACGACCCTGAGTGTGATGGCATGATGTTCAACTTCATCCAAAATAGATTAGATTAAACGCCACACTATCATACCTAAAGGTCGTGCTGTCGTGGTCAAGGGTCGTACCGTCGTGTTCAAGGGTTGTACCGTCGTGTTCAAGGGTTGTACCGTCGTGCTCAAGGATCGTACCGTCGTGCTTGAGGGTCGTACCGTCGTGCTCAAGGGTCGTACCGTCGTGCTTGAGGGTCGTACCGTCGTGCTCAAGGGTCGTACCGTCGTGCTCAAGTGTCGCCTCGTCGTGCTCAAGGACCGTGCCGTCGTGCTCAAGTGTCGCCCCGTCGTGCTCAAGGGCCGTGCCGTCGTGCTCAAGTGTCGCCCGGTCGTGCTCAAGGACCGTGCCGTCGTGCTCATGTGTCGCCCCGTCGTGCTCAAGTGTCGTACCGTCGTGCTTGAGGGTCGTACCGTCGTGCTCAAGGGTCGTACCGTCGTGCTCAAGTGTCGTACCGTCGTGCTTGAGGGTCGTACCGTCGTGCTCAAGGGTCGTACCGTCGTGCTCAAGTGTCGCCTCGTCGTGCTCAAGGACCGTGCCGTCGTGCTTGAGGGTCGTACTGTCGTGCTCAAGTGTCGCCCCATCGTGTTCAAGGGTCGTACCGTCGTGCTCAAGGGTCGTACTGTCGTGCTCAAGGATCGTACCGTCGTGCTCAAGGGTCGTACCGTCGTGCTCAAGGGTCGTACCGTCGTGCTCAAGTGTCGCCTCGTCGTGCTCAAGGACCGTGCCGTCGTGCTTGAGGGTCGTACTGTCGTGCTCAAGTGTCGCCCCATCGTGTTCAAGGGTCGTACCGTCGTGCTCAAGGGTCGTACTGTCGTGCTCAAGGATCGTACCGTCGTGCTCAAGGGTCGTACCGTCGTGCTCAAGGGTCGTACCGTCGTGCTCAAGTGTCGCCTCGTCGTGCTCAAGGACCGTGCCGTCGTGCTTGAGGGTCGTACTGTCGTGCTCAAGTGTCGCCCCATCGTGTTCAAGGGTCGTACCGTCGTGCTCAAGGGTCGTACTGTCGTGCTCAAGGATCGTACCGTCGTGCTCAAGGGTCGTACCGTCGTGCTCAAGGGTCGTACCGTCGTGCTCAAGGGTCGCCCCATCGTGTTCAAGGGTCGTACTGTCGTGCTCAAGGATCGTACCGTCGTGCTCAAGGGTCGTACCGTCGTGCTTGAGGGTCGTACTGTCGTGCTCAAGT
Organism: Panulirus ornatus; assembly: GCF_036320965.1. Classification (NCBI taxonomy): domain Eukaryota; kingdom Metazoa; phylum Arthropoda; class Malacostraca; order Decapoda; family Palinuridae; genus Panulirus; species Panulirus ornatus. The sequence goes on from NC_092261.1 coordinate 26,448,049, forward strand.
GTCGCCCCATCGTGTTCAAGGGTCGTACTGTCGTGCTCAAGGATCGTACCGTCGTGCTCAAGGGTCGTACCGTCGTGCTCAAGGGGGAAAAAACAAAGAGTGTTTTCATTAAGACAGACTAAGAGATGTTGATGTGTGACAACATCCGCTGCAGGAGAGCGAAGTGTGGTAACAAGCCATCCGTTCGTCACACAGTAACAGCAATACTCAGGTTGTTCGACTGTGAGGCGATGCTGAGAGACTGTGAGGAGATGCTGGGAGACTGTGAGGAGATGCTGGGAGACTGTGAGGAGATGCTGAGAGACTGTGAGGAGATGCTGAGAGACTGTGAGGAGATACTTAGACACTGAGAGGAGATACTGTGAGATTGTGAGGAGATGCTGAGAGACTGTGAGGAGATGCTGAGAGACTGTGAGGAGATGCTGGGAGACTGTGAGGAGATGCTGAGAGACTGTGAGGCGATGCTGGGAGACTGTGAGGAGATGCTGAGAGACTGTGAGGAGATGCTGGGAGACTGTGAGGAGATGCTGGGAGACTGTGAGGAGATGCTGAGAGACTGTGAGGAGATGCTGGGAGACTGTGAGGAGATGCTGAGAGACTGTGAGGAGATGCTGGGAGACTGTGAGGAGATGCTGAGAGACTGTGAGGCGATGGTGGGAGACTGTGAGGAGATGCTGAGAGACTGTGAGGAGATGCTGGGAGACTGTGAGGAGATGCTGGGAGACTGTGAGGAGATGCTGAGAGACTGTGAGGAGATGCTGGGAGACTGTGAGGAGATGCTGAGAGACTGTGAGGAGATGCTGGGAGACTGTGAGGAGATGCTGAGAGACTGTGAGGAGATGCTGGGAGACTGTGAGTGGATGCTGAGAGACTGAGAGGAGATGCTGAGAGACTGTGAGTAGATGCTGAGAGACTGTGAGTAGATGCTGAGAGACTGTGAGGAGATGCTGGGAGATTGTGAGGAGATGCTGGGAGACTGTGAGGAGATACTGAGAGACTGTGAGGAGATGCTGGGAGACTGTGAGGAGATGCTGGGAGACTGTGAGGAGATGCTGAGAGACTGTGAGGAGATGCTGGGAGACTGTGAGGAGATGCTGGGAGACTGTGAGGAGATGCTGGGAGACTGTGAGGAGATGCTGAGAGACTGTGAGGAGATGCTGGGAGACTGTGAGAAGATGCTGAGAGACTGTGAGAAGATGCTGGGAGACTGTGAGGAGATGCTGGGAGACTGTGAGGAGATGCTGGGAGACTGTGAGGAGATGCTGGGAGACGCCACCTCAACCCTCACACACCTCACGGGTCTCCCACCTTCCTCGACTCTCTATCTTGTAATTTCCACATTGTGGGAAGGAGAAGAACTCCTCCCTGGCCCCCCCACAGTCCAGGTGTGGGGGCTCTATTCCTCCCTATGCCTCCCTATGCCCCACAGTCCCTCCTCTTCAATCCCATTGTGGGATCGGACCTTTCCTAGGCCCTGCTTCCTCCTCCTAGCTCTTGAAACCCCACTTCCTCTTTACACAGTGAATCCCTTCCCCTAATCCCCACATCTGACCCCACTTTTGCCAAGCCAGCAGGAATTTAAAGATAAGATTCTTTTAATCCGAGAAATCCACTTTGTTCTCCCTTGTTTGTACAAGATTCAGTAGAATCATTTGTGCCGATACTTCTGGGCCAGATGTTCCCAGCCAGACCTCCTGCATTTGCACAAGATTTGAAGAGATGGGACCACAAGTCAAGCTGATGGCTACAGTGGCTATAATATCTGTTCCTGAGTCTCAAATACATCATTAATTTTGTACATCACACACACACACACACACACACACACACACACACACACACACACACACACACACACACACACACACACATCTGGTAAGGTTCAAACATGTATTTACTGATTAACATCCAATAATACTTTCTAAATGACAATTAGTTTCTTGAGGGACGATGCAGAACTAATCAGTCATTAGCTGGCTTAATGACCCTCATTATTGTGAGTTCAACACTAACACTGGCTGTGGTGTTCACCACTGACGCTGGCTGTGGTGTTCACCACTGACACATTGGTAAGTTCACTCGCTGAGACAAATAACCGCAACAAGTTGAAGATATTTACCTGAATGGTTTTCTTTACTGACTTTCCCACAGCACAGTCCTCCTCTTTACTGACTTTCCCACAGCACAGTCCTCCTCTTTACTGACTTTCCCACAGCACAGTCCTCCTCTTTACTGATTTTCCCACAGCACTGTCCTCCTCTTTACTGACTTTCCCACAGCACTGTCCTCCTCTTTACTGACTTTCCCACAGCACTGTCCTCCTCTTTACTGACTTTCCCACAGCACTGTCATCCTCTTTACTGACCTTCCCACAGCACGGTTCTCCTCTTTACTGACCTTCCCACAGCACGGTTCTCCTCTTTCGTAGCTTTCCCACAGTGTGGTTCTCCACTGAGGAGATTTCTGCCAACTATAGACACTGAAAATATCTTGAAGGTGGAATTAGGTTGGCGTCTTTTTAAACCATATGTAAACATAACACAAGTTAACCTTTCTCTCTCTCTCTCTCTCTCTCTCTCTCTCTCTCTCTCTCTCTCTCTCTGAAGGATGGGCGGGTGGGTTGACTGTGGATCGACTGCCGTCAACCAGGACTCCAACCTGTACAGGCTCGCCCCGGGGAACCTGCATATGTGGGAAGAAGAATATATCTGACCTCCTCTGGTGCTTGTAGACTCGTCTCTTACAAGAAGAGACGGTAGAGGAAGAAGGAGAGAAGTACGAAGAGATACGGTCCACAGAGAAACTATGGGAAGCAGCAGGCAATGGTTTGTGCCTGAGTACAGAACGTACTTGCTACAGCACATATAGTCATCTCAGACACGTAGCCGCTCACATAATACCTTTAGAGCACGTAGAAGGAAACAGAACATTGGAGGATAGAAAGGTATGGTTGAAGAGAAGTGATGGTAGGAGTGTTACTAAGGCAGGCGTTTGATTGTACTGTGGTTAGCAGACTGGTGGTAGAAAAGACGTCCTTTGCTTGACGAGCAGTATGGAGTAGCTGCTCGTGGCTGCGGCTCATGCACAACATCCTCGACTTCAAGGAAGTTGATGTTGTGATGTTCATTACGTGGGGTTCAGCCCAACGTGTTTATATTAACATGGGCTGAACTGTGCTGTTTACAATCTCATAAATAGGAAATGGGTAAGATTTGTGAAGAGAAATGGGCAAGAATTTGCGTTTTTATCATTGTTAAATTAAATCAGTCTACTCCTTCCCCACTCTGGTATGCTATAGAGGCCCAAATCAAGACAAAATATGTTCAGTTTGAGAAAAAGAACAAGCAAAAGTGTGAGGAGAGAATGGAAAGTTAGTTGGAGTATGTGTATAGAAAGTGTTCACGTAAATGTTAGTTGCTATAAATGCTAAAGAAAGAACATCATTTCTAGAGAGAAAAAGAGTAGGAGATGGGTTACATCCTTGAGAGACGCCACTTTTGACAGAACAAGCGGATGAAGTTGCTATAGCAAGACAACTGGAAAAGAAATCCCACATTAAAAATGTGAGAGATGCAGAAAAACCAAAGGAAAGGACTTCAGTGAGCTAAGGCCAACGACACAAGATTCCACAAAATCCCTACGCGTGGAGGATCAGAAGAGAGTTACTAGTGAAGATCATCCATAAACTGGATATCGCGACGGATGCAGCTGTGAGCTGAGGGAAAGGCAATCCAAGTGTTTGAGGATATGAGACTTAAGGGAAGTCTTGAAGACTTTGGAATTAACAGAAATGACAGCAATGAGGCAAAGAATAGAAGGATCAGAATGTCATCCTTTCTTAGGGAAAAGTTAGACTATCTAATGCTTTCATGAAGAGAAAGTTTGTTATTCTAGATAGACATGAGTAGGTGAGTATGGATTGGTGCTTATTCAAAGGCAAACTCCCCAGCAGACGGGGAAATAAGCTCTTCTCCACATGTACCTGGGAGAGAACTTAGAAAACCTTTAAACGAGGAAATAAAGGAGAGGCCATTGCTTAAGTCAGATGAGGTGGGCGGAGAAAGGATTACATGTGGAATCATTCAGAGAAAGAATGTCGAAAACAATGCTGTTAACAGATGACGACTTTAGTTAGGTTAAGTTGGAACAGAGGAAGAATGACTGTATTACAGAGGTTGTTGGAGATGTCTTCTGGACCAAAAACATTTTTGAGTTGAAAAGTAAAAGGTAAGATCAACACATTTTCTAGCGATGAAAACCTGCTTGAGTTCACGTTTAGCAGCTTTCCAACGATTCTAAGCACAAGATATGACGAAATAAGATTCGGATATGAGAAGAATATTATGGCCTGTTATACAGTTTTACTGATAAGATAACCATTTGAACCAGAGCTATAACGACTGTAGGACGGAAGGTTTGGTCGTAGAAGAGACGTAGGATTTACGATGACCTCTGCAATATGGTCAGCACAGCTACATACCCCCAGGTCGACCATTCAGCACTGTACAATAATCTGTGATAATGTTTGTTTATTTCTCCAATTTGTCTCATCAAAATCGTATCAAAACTTAATGACGGAATTTTCAAAATCTGTTATATGGTTCCTCGTGTCTCCTCTCTGAGCTAGCGTTCCAGTACCCAAATACCAGAGCCAACTTCACTTTCAGTAGAAAAAAATATATATATTCTTGTATTTCCCTTCGGTAAAAAAGAGAAAGTAAAAAAAAATTCGTACCCCGGTTGTCATTTTACGGCGAAGCTGGACTGCAGTCTCGCTGTAGAATTTCTACTGTAGGTACTCACACATGTAGGTTTGGAACATTCTTCGTCGTTGTGCACAACACGCGATAAAAAAAAAAAAAAGGAAAAAAGAAATGTCACTTTTTACAATGCTAAGCTTACCCATGTCTTGCAGCAGAGTCGCAAGATGTTTACAGCTTTTGAAAAAGAATCACCAGTGCTTCTGAAAATAAAATCCAACACATCCACCTTTTTTTATATATATATATATATATTCTACCACACAAAAGCCAAGTCCAGGGCGGCACGGCACACAATAGCTCGGAACATGCCACAGTACACAGAGGTCTGGAGCTCAAACTCAGCCAAACAAAATCCGGTTTATTGCTGTCACCGTGTGAGACGTCAACCCACACCCCGTTAGCAGGTGCTCAACAGCTGTACATCTGCCACATTGTCGATGCATTTGTCTGACACTTGGCCAGATTACCTTCACGTCTGACACTTGGCCAGATTACCTTCACGTCTGACACTTGGCCAGATTACCTTCACGTCTGACACTTGGCCAGATTACCTTCACGTCTGACACTTGGCCAGATTACCTTCACGTCTGACACTTGGCCAGATTACCTTCACGTCTGACACTTGGCCAGATTACCTTCACGCCTGACACTTGGCCAGATTACCTTCACGTCTGACACTTGGCCAGATTACCTTCACGTCTGACACTTGGCCAGATTACCTTCACGTCTGACACTTGGCCAGATTACCTTCACGTCTGACACTTGGCCAGATTACCTTCACGTCTGACACTTGGCCAGATTACCTTCACGCCTGACACTTGGCCAGATTACCTTCACGTCTGACACTTGGCCAGATTACCTTCACGTCTGACACTTGGCCAGATTACCTTCACGTCTGACACTTGGCCAGATTACCTTCACGTCTGACACTTGGCCAGATTACCTTCACGTCTGACACTTGGCCAGATTACCTTCACGCCTGACACTTGGCCAGATTACCTTCACGTCTGACACTTGGCCAGATTACCTTCACGTCTGACACTTGGCCAGATTACCTTCACGTCTGACACTTGGCCAGATTACCTTCACGCCTGACACTTGGCCAGATTACCTTCACGTCTGACACTTGGCCAGATTACCTTCACGTCTGACACTTGGCCAGATTACCTTCACGTCTGACACTTGGCCAGATTACCTTCACGTCTGACACTTGGCCAGATTACCTTCACGTCTGACACTTGGCCAGATTACCTTCACGCCTGACACTTGGCCAGATTACCTTCACGTCTGACACTTGGCCAGATTACCTTCACGTCTGACACTTGGCCAGATTACCTTCACGTCTGACACTTGGCCAGATTACCTTCACGTCTGACACTTGATCAGATTACCTTCACGTCTGACACTTGGCCAGATTACCTTCACGTCTGACACTTGGCCGGATTACCTTCACGTCTGACACTTGGCCGGATTACCTTCACGTCTGACACTTGGCCAGATTACCTTCATGTCTGACACTTCTGCGGATCCCTGATGTTTGACCCCAGTCTGGACAGCTTTCATCCATGATACTCACTCAGAAAGCTCTATTGTCTGACACACGGAGAGTGCTCATGTCTGACACAGGGACAGTCCTCGTGTCTGATAAACGGAGAGTCATGTCTGACATACGGAGAGTCCTCATGTCTGACACACGGAGAGTCCTCATATCTGACACATGGAGAGTTCTCATGTCTGACACACGGAGAGTCCTCATGTCTGACACACGGAGAGTCCTCATGTCTGACACACGGAGAGTCCTCATGTCTGACACACGGAGAGTCCTCATGTCTCCCAGACGCATGGCTAGACAGCCTACGTGTTGGCAGTTGTCTGGAGAGGACTCTTACCTGGCTCTGATCTGGATGGTAGTCGCTCCTGGCACTTCCATGGAGAGTTCTCATGTCTGCCATTTTTCAATCGAGTCCTCATATCTAGGTCTATCTCGAAGCCCTCATTCCTCACACCGAGTCAATGAGTCCTCATATCTGGCAACTGGAAAGAGTCCTTATATCTGGCACTTAGAAAGAGTCCTCATATCTGGCACTTAGAAAGAGTCCTCATATCTGGCACTTGAAGAGTCCTCATATCTGGCACTTGCTTAAACCTCAGGTACTTGCCTACATAGTTCTCATTTCTGGACGCAAAGTCGTTCCCTCCTAGACTTCCCTAAGTCTGCTCTCTTGTCACCGTCCACCAGCGATAAAAAAAACACGTTATCTCCGTATTATCACTTCACTCTCACTCTTATCTATAATTCACAGGTCAGCCCTGCATCTCCTAATGTCACTCTCACCTCCCTGCTACGATCTCTCTCTCTCTCGTCTCCTTCCTTGTATCACACTATACAACATTGCTCCATGCCACTGTACTGCCCTTTTCTTGGTACCATTTTGAAAGAAACGCTTTTTTTCAGTATCTTTTTTCTTTATGAAACATTAATGATAACGATAAGGATAGTTATGAAAGTGGTGTTATTATTATCGTTATCAATATCTGAGGGAAGTAATGTTGGCATGTGCGTGTGGCATGCGTAATGTGGGAGGTGGGGGTTTTAGAACGAAGAAAAAAGTTGCTAGTGAAAGAAAAATGAGGTGAATGGGCAGTTTTTACGAGGAAGGAGTGTAAATGATTAGATGTATAAGAGAAAGCGGTAGGAAATCAAGAAGTTGCAAGAATTGAAAAAAGAGGACAAATAAAAGTTAGGGTGAGAGAGCATCATTAAACCTCAGGGAGATAAAGATATTTTGAGAGGCTGTTAATAGTATGTGAATAACAAGAGAACTAATGGGAACATCGGTGAAGGGGGCAAATGGGGAAGTGGTGACAGATAGGGATGGAGTGAGGAGAAAATGGAGTGAGTATTTGAAAGGACTTAAATGTGTTTGAGGATAGGGTGGCAGATGCAGAGTGGTTCGGTCTTGGCGGTATGCAAAAGTAGACAATCATGGAGAGTAATATGGTGAAAAAAGAAGAGGTGGTGAAAGCCTTGCGTAAGATGAAATGTGGCAAGGCGACTCTGAGCGGACTGTATTGCAGCTCAAGTTCTCAAGAAAGGGGATGATGGTGTTGTTAATTGGTTTGTTAGGATTTTGAATGTTTGCATGGATCATGGTGATGTGCATGAGGATTAGCAGAAGGCATGCATAGTACTGCTGCATAAAGAAAAGGGGGACAAAGGTGAGTGTTCATACTATAAAAGTATAAGTTTGTTGGTTGTACCTGGCAATTGTATATAGGATTATTGATTGAGAGGGTGAAACAATGAACAAAACATCAGACTGGGGAGGAATAATGTGTTTTCAAAAGTGTTGAATGATGTGTGGATCAGCAGTTTGCTTTAAGGAATGTGTGAGAAATACTAAGACAAACAGAGGGATCTGTATGTGGCATTTATGGATCTGGAGAAAGCATAAGATAAGATTGATAGAGATTCCTTGTAGAAGGAATGTATCGTAAGGGAGGAAAGATGTTAGAAGCAGTGACAAGTTTTTATCAAGGGTGTAAGGCTTGTGTGCGAGTTGGAAGAGCAAAGAGTAAATGGTTTCAAGTGAAGGTTGGTCTGCGGCAAGGGTGCGTGATGTCAACATGGCTGCTTAATTTGTTTATGGATGGGGTGGTGATGGAGGAAAATGGAAGGGTCTTGGAGAGGTGCGAGTATGCAGTCTGTGGGGATGAGAAGGCCTAGGAAGCGAGTCAGTTGTTGTTTGACAGTAACACAGCACTGGTGGTTGATTTGAGCGAGAAACTGCAGAAGTTGGTGGCTGAGTTTGGAAGAGTGTGTGAAAGAAAGATGTGAATAGATGTACATAAAAGCAAAGTTATGAGGTTCAGCGGGGTAGATGGGCAGTTAGTTGGGGTATGAGTTTGAATGGAAAAAATTTGGGAGTGAAGTGTCTTAGATACCTGTAGGTGAACTTGGCAGCGAATGGAACCATGAAAGCGAAAGTGTCATAGGGTGTGGGAGGGGGCGAAAGTTCTGAGAGCGTTGAAGAATGTATGGAAAGAGATTTCGATGTCTGGAAGGGCAAAAATGGGCGTGTTTAAAGGCATAGTAGTCCCGACAATGTTGTATGGATGCGAGGCATGTGTAGAGGAGGGTGGATATGTTAGAAATGAAATGTTTGAGGACAGTATGTGGTGTGAGGTGGTTTAATCAAAAAGGTAAGAGAGATGTGTGGTAATAAAGAGAGCGTGGTTGAAAGAGCAGAAGAGGATGTGTTGAAAACGTTTGGGCGTATGGAAAGAATAAGTGAGGAAAGATTGAGAAAGAGAATATATGTGTCAGAGGTGGAGGGAACAAGGAGAAGCGGGAGACCTAATTGGAGGTGGAAAGATGGAGTGAAACAAATTTTGAGCGACTGGGGCGTGAACATATTATTATTATTATTATTATTATTATTATTATTATTATTATTATTATTATTATCATTATTATCATTATTATTATTATTATTATTATTATTATTATTATTATTATTATTATCATTATTATTATCATTATTATTATTATTATTTTCATCATTATTATTATTATCATTATTATTATTATCATTATTATTATTATTATTATCATTATTATTATTATTATTATTATTATCATTATTATTATCTTTATCATTATTATTATTATTATTATTATTATTATTATTATTATTATTATTATTATTATTATTATTATTATTATTATTATCATTATTATTATTATTATTATTATTATTATTATTATTATTATTATTATTATTATTATTATTATTATTATTAATATTATTATTAATATTATTATTATCATAATTGTTAGTATCATTATCATCATCATTTTTGTTATCATTATCATTAGTATTATCATTATTATCATTATCATTATTATCATCATTATCATTAATATTAATATTATCATTATAATTATTATTATCATTATCATTATTATTATTATTATTATTATTATTATTATTATTATTATTATTATCATTATTATTATTATTATTATTATTATCATTATCATCATCATCGTTATTATTATTATTATTATTATTTTTTTTTTTTTTTTTTTTCTTTGTCGCTGTCTCCCGCGTTTGCGAGGTAGCGCAAGGAAACAGACGAAAGAAATGGCCCAACCCACCCACATACACATGTATATACATACGTCCACACACGCAAATATACATACCTACACAGCTTTCCATGGTTTACACCAGACGCTTCACATGCCTTGATTCAATCCACTGACAGCATGTCAACCCCGGTATACCACATCGCTCCAATTCACTCTATTCCTTGCCCTCCTTTCACCCTCCTGCATGTTCAGGCCCCGATCACACAAAATCTTTTTCACTCCATCTTTCCACCTCCAATTTGGTCTCCCTCTTCTCCTCGTTCCCTCCACCTCCGACACATATATTCTCTTGGTTAATCTTTCCTCACTCATTCTCTCCATGTGCCCGAACCATTTCAAAACAGCCTCTTCTGCTCTCTCAACCACGCTCTTTTTATTTCCACACATCTCTCTTACCCTTACGTTACTTACTCGATCAAACCACCTCACACCACATATTGTCCTCAAACATCTCATTTCCAGCACATCCATTCTCCTGCACACAACTCTATCCATAGCCCACGTCTCGCAACCATACAACATTGTTGGAACCATTATTCCTTCAAACATACCCATTTTTGCTTTCCGAGATAATGTTCTCGACTTCAACACATTCTTCAAGGCTCCCAGAATTTTCGCCCCCTCCCCCACCCTATGATCCACTTCCGCTTCCATGGTTCCATCCGCTGCCAGATCCACTCCCAGATATCTAAAACACTTCACTTCCTCCAGTTTTTCTCCATTCAAACTCACCTCCCAATTATTATTATTATTATTATTATTATTATTATTATTGTCATTATTACTATTATCATTATTATTATCATTATTATTATTATTAATATTATTATTGTTATTATTATTATTATTATTATCATCATCATTATTATTATTATTATTATTATTATTATTATTATTATTATCATTATTATCATTATCATTATTATCATTATCATTATTATTATTATTATTATTATTGTTGTTATCAGCATCATTATCATTGTCATTATTATTATTATTAGAATTTGAATTATCTTCATTATTACATTACTTCTATCATGATTATCTTAATTACTACCTTTAAGATTAATGAGTGCAAAATTTCCCAACTTAATGATCGTCCAAACTGACATCAGTTACGCTAATGTTCTAAAATTATTTTCTTTTCATAAAACACTAAATTTGTCTCATTTTCTCTTGTTTGTTCTGAGTCTGTTTATGTTCACGTGTGTAGGATTAAGCCCTGATATGAGAGCTTTCAACCCGTTCACTAGGATCTTTGACTGTGTCCAGCTTCATGAAGGAAACAGAGAGTTTTTTAATATCATGAGCGCTGCATAATCATCTCCTATGTACGCAATGTTGAATCTATAGGGGGGACACCTGCATCTCCATTTACCCTCTCGGTCTTGCATACGACGCCGCTCCAGTACACACGATAGCAACCCCATCTTCCATCGTCCTTTGAAATGCCTCTGGACCTGCAACAGTTCGCTCAACGAACTGATGGAATTGCAATGAAGAGATGGATTACTGTTTAGGTCAAGGGTTGGCATCTGGTCAGGTATGGAGCTATGACTGGTGACAGTGTTTATCGCTGAAGTAGTTCTGCTGAAAGATGTTGTTTCAGACGATTTATGACCTGAACGTATACTGAGGGTCGCCAGTGAGGAGAGTGATTGAAGTGCTCGTCACAGAAATGTGTGGCAGGTCAATGTGACGTCCTCTGGGGGATAGAATCTCTTCGTTTGTAGTGACGTGAGTGGCACAAGGAGGTGGAAACACAGGCTCGTGGGACAACTGCTGTACACAGGAGGAAGGACCCGAGGGATGTTGAGGGCTGGGCCACGCGGGACGCGTCCGACAGACAGATACAAAGGATCTCAAACAGCAGCAGACCACGAGGCTGTGTGGGTTAGAGGGAGAGATTTGAAGCTCATACATCACTGTGTCAGGAGGAGAAAGACAAGGGCGTTTCAGACAGGAAAATACTATAAAATCTAATGGAATTAAGGGCTAAAATGTTAACCGAGGATCTGAAGCCAAATATTTACCAATTCCATTTCTAAACGTATCTATGGCACTACTCTCAACCACTCTAACTGATCAATCCTTCCATATATCAACACTCCTGTGGAAGAGAAGGTATTCAAAGGTTGGTCCACCAGGAAGACTGCACCGTGGCAGGAGTGAGAGAAGAATGTTTCCACGAGTGAGGTCAGGCGAATGTATCATGAAACAGCTTGATACATTAACATTATTGAAGCCTTTGATCATCTCGAATACATGTAGTAAATGACCTCTTAACCTCAGTGGTGCTTAACTGGGGTTTGGGATGCCCCCAGGGAGGAAGGACTAGCAAGGGAGTGATGTGCGAAGGTCATGAGTTCGGAGTAGCGGATCTGATGAGACACAAGCAGATGGTTTTACCACTGTCCAAGAAACCAGATTATCCTTAGAGCTTCGTCAGGTAGTTTGATGCGACGAAAGCCCCATGTTTGCTGAGGCTCTTAGTACCGTCCACTGTGGGTGCTTCCGACATCCCCCAAGTGCCTCCCCGGATGTGGTATGTCGCCAAACTCATCGTCTCATATCGACGAGGACTCGTTCCCTTCCACACAGATCCTCAGCGAACACCTCATCAAACAGGTAATTGATGAATAACTGATCATCATAATGATGAATTGATGACAAGGATGACCCGGACGGGACTGTGTTGTGAGGCTATACCAGCTCACCAGAGACCATAGTCATGCGAAGACCAACACCCTGGTCTGCCAGACCTCACCATGCGAAGACCAACACCTGGTCTGCCAGACCTCACCTGTTGTCTGGTGTTGGCAGACATGTCTTCTTTCTTGTCATCAGATGCTTCCCATCTGTTGTCAGTAGATGTCATCCATCTGTTGTCAAGAGAAGCTCACTCACTGTTGTCATCAGAAACGTCTTATTCCTTGCCAGCAAAAGCCTCCACTCTGTTGTCAGTGGGAGTCATCTCTGTTGTCAGTGGGAGTCACCTCTGTTGTCAGCACAACCCACCTCCTCTGTTGTCAGCAGAAGCCTCACTCTTCACGCCGTTTTCTAAAGCTGTTTATATTCCGCTGGTCGTTTTCTGCAAGGCGACGCACGCAGACATAAAGGTCCAGCCACTCCCCCTGTCCTCCGCCATTTATAATGCCCCTTCACCTCCTCACTCCTGCAGAGAAATTGATAAATTCTCCACTCTGACGTTAATTGGTACTTAAAGTTGATTAAGGTCAATTTGCATATGGCAGCATGAGCGTTCACATGGTACACCCACGCACGCGCGTCCTCTCTCTCTCTCTCTCTCTCTCTCTCTCTCTCTCTCTCTCTCTCTCTCTCTCTCTCTCTCTCTCTCTCTCTCTCTCTCTCTCTCTCTCTCTCAACGTGAGTCCGAATCCATGGCACGGCAGGCCGCCCAAAGCTAATTCCAGCTGCTCATCCCTCCCTCCGAGAGAGTCGATAAATGGGTACCTGGCTGAGGCTGGTGTGTGTGTGTGTGTGTGTGTGTGTGTGTGTGTATGTGTGTGTGTGTGTAGACACACGTGAGTAAAAACATGGTACATATATGCAAGGTTCACAGATGGGGCAACGTGAGTGTAAAACTCTCTTCCATAACACACAAATAGTAATCACAACATACACACACACACACACACTCACACACACACATACACACACACACACAACACACACACACACACACACACACACACACACACACACACACACACATACACACAGTGAGAGAGAGAACAAGAAGAAGGTTTTGCAAAGCATTGATATACTAGGATAAGACATATAAGACATAACATTTATACCAATGGCTCTTGGAAAATATAATGTTTATGGTCCAGATGAAACTTCTCCATATGTACTAGATATGTATGTTGATCCACGTGACAAACCACATGACATGTTGCCCAGGATGTCTCTGGAGACGAGTAGACAAGGGAATAGAGGAATACCGAACGTCATGCCCATCTTTAAGAAAGGAGACTGAGAGGATGGGCTGCAATACATACCAGTGTCTATGACGAGCGTGGCCTGCAGAGAACTTGGGAAAGGGAATCAGAGAGCAAAGAGACGACGTCTTCCAAACATACAACTTACGATGTGAGAAGCTGCACTGTGGCAGAGGAGAGAGAGGCAGATCATGTGTTACGAATTTATTAAATTTCTAAGAGAAAGTGAGCTCTGTGTTAGACCAAAGAGATGGCTGAATACATCACCTGTATGTGAGGAGCCAGATGTTATATGACAACGTATCACGCTTGAGGATGGTAAAGAAAATGGATCTTGAAGGGGAAGAAAGAGGAAATCCTTCGATGGACAGGACATTATCTAAGTGGAAGGATACAAAACATGCACATCAAGGAAGCCTTATAGACTGGTTGAGGTCACCAATGGTGTACCGCAGGAATGAATAAAAGCATTTAGGACCGCCTGACCCTACAAGGTCACTTTATACCCGATAACAACCTTATCAAACCAGTTTGATGATACCGATAGTGAACAGGTCATGGATAGATGCAGGGGGATAGACGAATCAGAGGACATAACATGAAATTAAGAAAGAAACTCGTTCAATGAGAAGTGAAAAAGTACTTTTCTAGCCCAGGTATTACGAATGATGGAAGAATGGAAAAACATGAATTGGTGATGTGGTAAATGCGAACAGGACACAAAAGCTTAAAACGTTGTGTGAACAGATAACATGTGAGAGATGGAACCCCATGAGTGTAGAGTTCCCTCCATGTTCGGTAGAAAGAGATAATTACAACTGGGAAATGACAGACATATCTAATAACAAATTATAAGGAAGTGTTGTGGCGGATGATGAAATGATATGCGAAGGGTTTGAATAACAAGGTTGGATGTACAGTTCAAGACCAGTGATACCGAATGCGGAGGAAGGCTGTGAAAGCTTTGAAGTATATGGCAAGAACATTAATAGACAACTAAAGGATCTTAACCCATTTGAGATCTTTATAGATTCTCTTCATATGCGCCGCAGAAGTGTGCACGTATGCTTTACAAACAACTGGAAATGTTTAAGATGTAGGTTATGATAGTAAAGTGCCAAGGAAATGAAGAAGGCAAACGTCAATTTATCTTTAAGAAAGGCGACTGCGAAGTTACACTGAACTACGAGGTCTGTAAGATATTGGAAAAGATAAGTAGAAAGTATATAACTGGACTCGCTAAGCAAGAAACTACCTAAGCAAGAAACAATGTGTGTTCATGGAAAAATGGAAAAGGTGGTCTTGTGTAACAAACCACTTACATTTGTATGAGAGAATGAGCTCCATTTTAGTCCAAAAAGAAGGCTGAATGAATTGTGTGTATCTTGAACGGCCAGAGAACATTGGACGCTGTGCCTCATACGAAAGCTGGTAAAGAAGTTGCATCTACAGATTATCAGAGACGTTTTGGACCTATAGAAACTAACCTCATTTGAAGGGCATAAAGGACATACATCACAGGAGCCATCATGGCTTGGGTTGGTGTCACCAATGGTGTGCCACAGGGCTCAAACCTGGGATCGCTGCTCTTCTTGATCTGTTCAAATGCCTTACCAGAAGGATTATACTCATACCTAAACGTATTTGCTGGTAATGCCCAAGTCATACCAACATGTGGCAACTTACAAGTGGACCTAAACAAATTCCATAGTTAGTCGGATTCATGGTTGATGTAACGTAGTCTGAGTCTATGAAGAGTCACTGAGGATAGTACACAGTGGAATGATGTATCGATATGAATCCTGTCTAGCAAGAAATCTGAGTATAGGAAGACTTCGGAGTCGACACTGTGCTTAACATACTCCCAGAACCATCAGCTAAGGAAAATAGTTATGGAGACAAAGGCTCTGTTTGCAGAAGTCAAAACTGCAATCAGGTACACAGAGAAGGACATATATAGCAAACTGTTCTCCTCATACAATAGGTCAAGAATGTGTTTTCAGGTTTGGTCACTGCTGTTAAAGAAACATAAACATAAACATAAAGCTGTTAGCTACCTTCCAGTCATTTGGCCACTTTCTCATTTTGCAATGATTGGTTTAATGTTATTTGGTGATAGGAAAACCCATCTGGCGGCGGTCAACTTCATCCAGTAATATGGAAGTCTGCACCAGATGACTGGCTCGCACTTTGTGTATCCGGATATCCAAGTACTTCTATGGATTCTGTACTTTTAATGTCTCGTTTGCTTAGGCTCTCTCTCTCTCTCTCTCTCTCTCTCTCTCTCTCTCTCTCTCTCTCTCTCTCTCTCTCTCTCTCTCTCTCTCTCTCTCTCTCTCTCTCTCTCTCTCTCTCTCCTCTCTCTCTCTCTCTCAATTTCAGTGCCCAGGAATATGTTTTGTGCTTTTGGTATACCAGACGAATCTCGGACGGTACGCACAGAGTCGAAACACTTGTTTGGGAGGGCAGGTAGTTCATTGTTATAAGTAGTTAAAGTGTCATTATCATCTGATGATGGGCCAATAATAATATTCATTTTTTTTCTTCTTTGGTAGTGAAGGATTTAAAGAGTTCTTTAAAGTTCTCTCTCATATTGTGAGACCTTTTTTCAGTTTCTTTTGTGGCAGGTGTTAATTTCTTTCTTGTAATCTCTTTCTAGTCTTATATGGACACTTTATACCCCTGATTTTCGCCACTTTACTTACATACTCCGCAAATAACTCTTCCACATCTCATTCATTTATTTCTTTGATGATAACCCAGCCTGGTTCCTCCCTATCACATCTCCTTTTCGCCATCTTAATGTCTCTGACTCTCTCAAAAGGAAGTATTACATCCTTCATGTTTCTCCAGACTTCTCCAATCACGTCCACATCTTGGATTCTGGTCCCAGTCCCTGGGGCCTGGCGCACCCTGTGTAACCTGGAGTGTACAGTGAATCTGACTCTACTGTAATCGCTATTGTCTAACTCTTTACCGAGTTTACAGATGGTAATGAGATCTGTGTTTGCGCTTCGCCTCGGGTCAAGAAGGACCCGTTTGATGGTTAAGTGACCAGGACAAAGGTCAAGGTCAATGTCGCCCTTGTAAAGCGTTCGTTTTACTAACTTCAGTTCTATCAAGTGGATTCTTAACTTCAGTTCTATCAAGCATCGTTGCTTGATAGAACTGAAGTTCTATCAAAAGTTCTATCAAACAGCGTCATTGCTGGATTAAGGATGATATACTTACTATATAGAACTTAAGTTTTACCGGACGACCTTCACCAGGAACTTAAAGGTTAAGTTTGCATCTTGTTAAAGAATTAAGTTATCACACAGTTCCATTCTAAATGACATGTCTTTATAATCGAATTTACATTAATCTTATATTTTCATAATCTTGTTTTCGTTATGGCAGTAAGCAAAACCCTATCTGATGTCTGTCCGTCACTGAAAATTCTACTTTATTGAAATAATGATAAATTGGTGTCATCTTTATTATCGTCACTTATCAAAAAAAAGTATATATACTTTTGGTAGCGCTTTAAGCATGGCTTTTTTTTATCTTTTTTAATGCTGTTGTTACGCAACATTTACTGACATATTTAAACTCTCACAAAAAGTCAATATAGACTTTTATGTGATTGTAAAGAAAATACTTTGATGGAAACAATTGAGATGTGGATGTGGGTTGACAGGAGTGAGGGTGTGGAGGCAGCAGCCAAGAACCACATCCATTATAGACTTGATCATAGCTTGACCAGGAATGACGTCATTTAGCAGTTTGACCAGGAATGACGTCATTTAGCAGTAGTTACACCCACCAGGTGGGTTGACGGGGGGGGTGGGCTGTGGGAGGAGGGGGGGGAGGGTTAATACTCGGCTATCAAGCATGTAGATAACCAGGGTTCGAATCCAAAGCTATTCTGATTCCAAGACGTTTAGATTAATACGGCAATAATCGCGAGGCGTCTCTCTCTCTCTCTCTCTCTCTCTCTCTCTCTCTCTCTCTCTCTCTCTCTCTCTCTCTCTCTCTCTCTCTCTCTCTCTCTCTCTCTCTCTCTCTCACTCACTGACACCACAACATCCACAACCTTAGAACAACAACACATCTCTAATTATTTACCTTTTCTTTTTTTTTCCCCTAACCCTCCGAGCTTCAGCCAGGGTGGCATTAAGGTCGTTCCAGCAGAGCTGGTCCAACGGGCTCGCCGACCATCCGAGCGTTCACACTTCTCACGAGAATATAAGAATAAAAACTGACAATTTCAAGATCGCTTCTGCTACAGAGGAAATCTCATTCCACTGTCCAAATTGCCTCAGTCTTTGGTGTTTCTCTCTCCCCTCGGCCTGAAACACGGCACGGTTTAACACGGCACGGTTTAACACGGTGGTTTGATCTGGTGTTGTGTGTGGTGCGTGGTTTAACACGGTGGTTAACTGGTCTTGTGTGGTGCGTGCTTTAACACGGTGGTAAAATCTGGTTTTGTGTTATAATTTGAACATAACCCCCCCCACCCCTAACCCCCACCCCAACCCACCACGCACCCCCGTTGTTACCATCTCCTCTCCAAAAAGGTACTGTAACCCAGAGCTGCGCTACATCCAGCAGCAGGGAAATGATGGACTCCGTAGAAGTGTAAAGATTATGACGAGAATGAACTCCTAGTGATACAGCCTCGCAGAAAAGTGATTTTGCGGTGTGAGTCCTGGTAGCACCTATATACATCTCTACTCATTTCATGCACAAGTACCGCAAGACCATTTTCTATGAAACAGATCTGACTTCCTCAGAATCTCACCCTGATGTCTCCTGCAGCCCAGGGCGGCACTGTGACCTATGACCTGTGACCTGTGGACGCCTCTGGGGTCAATTCCTTAACGAGGCTGTTCATACTCTCAGCCTCGCCCAAGTTGAATGGTGGAACAATCTCTTGCCGGTTGAGTCCTGTAACGAGTCAATCATATACATCAAATATTGTTCCAGACACACCCAGCTACCCAGGTCAACCCCCGCTACGTGACCCCCCCCCCTTTAACCACTCTCCCTTACAACGGTTACGACCAGACAAAGCAGATAGTGGTGGGTTGGCCTAGAAAGATGGGCGTTGGACGGCGGGAATCAAGTGTGATGTTGGGAGCTAAATAACTTTGTGAATTACTGACACCTGATGATGAAGGGGAATGTCTCCACGAAACATGTCGTGACACATATGCAGAAAAATTACATATTAAATAAAATTGTATGAACTCCAACTGAAGTGCGATTTCATCTTCATAACTTTCATCACGGACAAGTGTGATCATATCTATCTGTCTATCTATCTATACTCATGCGTATAGAATTAAGAAATGGGTGTTTTTACATCAGATCTTAAAAGTATGATAAGCAAAGTATGGATGACACAGAGAGCGCGCGCGCGCGACACGCCGGCAACAGATGGATAGAAAACGTTTTGCAGCAGAAAAAAAAAAAAAATTTTGTCTGTGTACATATTTAAGCTGTGGATTTTTTCTGACAGGAGACAGCTTGAGCTGACATTTATATGCAATATTTAGAAAAGAAAGGAAAGTGTTACATATCCACAACCCCACCTGTCACCAGCCATACGACCTGCCTGTAGCACACGGGTGTGTTGTAGTTGGTTGTGTCTGTATGTAGGTAGGTGTAGGTAGGTGTAGGTATGTGTAGGTATGTGTAGGGAGGTGTGTGAAGACGGCTACACAGCGGAACACATAATGCGACACAGAAAAGCGGGTTGTCTTAACACAGCACCCACAAGATTTACTACACAGGTCATAGAAAAAATATCTACTTTTTAATGACTGATTTCTTATATCTATCTATCTATCTATCTATATATATATATATATATATATATATATATATATATATATATATATATATATATATATATATATATATATATATATATATATATATATATATATATATATATAACACATGATACCCTCCAACAGCCAGGATTCGAACCAAGGACATTTTGCTTGGTAGTCGGGAAAGCTAACTGCTAGGCTATGATCGTCCCTAATAGGGAAATAGTTACTCGATTACTGAAATGGTTTGGACATATGGAGAGAATGAGTGAAGAAAGATTGACCAAGAGGATATATGTGTCAGAGGTGAAGGGAATGAGGAGAAGTGGGTGACCAAATTGGAGGTGGAAGGATGGAGTGAAAAAGAATTTAATCTATCGGGGCCTGAATCTCCAGGAGGGTGTAACGCGTGCAAGGGATAAAGTGAATTACAATGATGTGGTTGACAGGGGTCGACGTGCCGTCATTGGACTAAACCAGGGCAAAAGAAGAGTCAGGGGTAAACCATGGGAAGGAATGTGGCGCCTGAATGTGGAGAGAAAGCTTAGCTTTCAGCACATTACACAAGACTAGCTAGCTAGAGAAAGGATGTGAGAGGGTGTGGCCTTCCTTCGTCTGTTCTTAGCGCTACGTAGCTGAGTAGGGAAACAGCGATCAATCATATACATATATATATATATATATATAGAGAGAGAGAGAGAGAGAGAGAGAGAGAGAGAGAGAGAGAGAGAGAGAGAGAGAGAGAGAGAGAACATGGACCCGATATAATCTATTAACTGGCTGAATTTTACCTTCACGTGCACATACCCCTTACCAAGCGAATGAGTATGATAGTATATCATCGACATACTAATATGTAACCCGTCCAGTATATCTCTGCGCATCTACTGGGCATAATGGGTGTCTGCGCACTTACTGACCAGAGTGGGTGTCTGCGCACCTACTGGCCACAGTGGGCGTCTGTGCACCTACTGGCCACAGTGGGTGTCTGCGCACCTACTGGCCACAGTGGGTGTCTGCGCACCTACTGGCCACAGTGGGTGTCTGCGCACCTACTGGCCACAGTGGGTGTCTGCGCACCTACTGGCCACAGTGGGTGTCTGTGCACCTACTGGCCACAGTGGGTCTCTGCGCACCTACTGGCCACAGTGGGTCTCTGCGCACCTACTGGCCACAGTGGGTGTCTGCGCACCTACTGGCCATAGTGGGTGTCTGCGCACCTACTGGCCATAGTGGGTGTCTGCGCACCTACTGGCCACAGTGGGTGTCTGCGCACCTACTGGCCACAGTGGGTGTCTGCGCACCTACTGGCCACAGTGGGTGTCTGCGCACCTACTGGCCACAGTGGGTGTCTGCGCACCTACTGGCCACAGTGGGTGTCTGCGCACCTACTGGCCATAGTGGGTGTCTGCGCACCTACTGGCCACAGTGGGTGTACCTTCGCATGACGTGTTAGTGAAAGTATTCATCAGTGTGTTAACTCGTCCCTCAATATATTGATGGTACAATACGCAGGAAGTGCGGGGCTGTGGGCGTCTGTACACCACGCCATCTGTTTGAGGTAACCCAGAGTCGATAATGCATGAGGACAGGAGCCTCAAACTTGTCCAAGGATTGACCCCGTCCTGGTTAGGTGATTAGAGGTCAATGTCGTCAACACAGGGTCAAATATATGTATATATATATATATATATATATATATATATATATATATATATATACATGTGTGTGTGTGTGTGGCGAGGTGGCGATGGGAATGAATAAAGGCAGACAGTGTGAATTGTGTGCATGGGTATATATGTATGTGTCTGTGTGTGTATATATATGTGTACATTGAGATGTATAGGTATGCATATTTGCATGTGTGGACGTGTATGTATATACATGTGTATGGGGGTGGGTTGGGCCATTCTTTCGTCTGTTTCCTTGCGCTACCTCGCAAACGCGGGAGACAGCGACAAAGCAAAATAAATATAGATAAATATATATATATATATATATATATATATATATATATATATATATATATATATATATATAGATAGATAGATAGATAGATAGATAGATAGATAGATAGATAGGTAGATAATGTCTTCTTGTTGCAGCACATTATATTACTCTTTGATCTGTCCGTGTTAATTCCCGACACTAAAGGCGAGAACTACAGTTGACTGTGTATATAGTTAAGCCTTGGTGTTGGTGAACACCTCTGGCCGTGTGTTGCTTCGTTGTTCCTCTATTTTGTAAGTCATATGATACGACAGCGATTCTTTGTGTCCACACATCTCGTTTTCTATGAAACTGGTGTAACTGGTGATTTGTACTGATTGTGTAGTATTGATGTATATTGATGATGTTTGGTGTGTAATAATGTATATTGATCGTGTGGTATAAGTTTTAATGTATTTACATTGATTGATCCAATCCTCGTCTGTTTCATTGCGCTACCTCGCTAACGCGGGAGACGGCGGTTAAGTATAATATACATATAGATACAAATGAATATATGGATTGGTAAAAGTTATGATACATATACATTTTGTAGTATAATTTATGATATATACTAATCATGTGGTGTAAGTTTACATGTATCTATATTGATTGGTGTAAGTTATCATACATCTCCATTTTGTAGTATAAGTTATGATACAGACTGATCGTGTGGTATAAGTTATAACACATATATTGATGGTGTGGTATAAGTTATAACATATATTGATGGTGTGGTATAAGTTATAACATATATTGATGGTGTGGTATAAGTTATAACATATATTGATGGTGTGGTATAAGTTATAACATATATTGATGGTGTGGTATAAGTTATAACATATATTGATGGTGTGGTATAAGTTATAACATATATTGATGGTGCAGTATAAGTTATAACATATGTTGATGGTGTGGTATAAGTTATAACATATATTGATGGTGTGGTATAAGTTATAACATATATTGATGGTGTGGTATAAGTTATAACATATATTGATGGTGTGGTATAAGTTATAACATATATTGATGGTGCAGTATAAGTTATAACATATGTTGATGGTGTGGTATAAGTTATAACATATATTGATGGTGTGGTATAAGTTATAACACATATATTGATGGTGTGGTATAAACGTTAGTGTATTAATATAATCTAATCAGTTTCAGTCACTTTGTATACATAACATGATACATGTGATGATTCATGTAATTCGGATTCTGTATCACGTAGTTCCTGTAACTGTGTAACACGAGTCCTGATGTACAGATCTGTGTCATATTACTGACCATAGTTATGATGGTTTATCCTACACTGTTGCTCATTAGTCCACTAATAACTGGAAGATCATCAAATCGACTGTAATGACAGTTAACAGGTGAATCCTATTGGTCTAGACTGTCACTAATCCAGCTGTTGACGACCTGGCTCACATCTGGTCTACTGTGACCCTGACGTCTATCAACCAGTCTATCTGTCGACCCGACATTTTTCCCCAATCGTCTATCGTTAACGAGAATGTTGCTGAATGAGCCCCTTGTCGAGTGAGCTTGCAATAGACGGGAGCATTGTCGACTGAACTGTTTTAATGATTAATGATGATAATAATTAACAATTTATTGAATATGGCTGCAGCTAGAGGGTGAAAATATGTACAAAAATTACATGCCATTACGACAATGGGGCTATAACAATGGGGACATGGTGTCAACCAGGTAACCTTTCTGTTATCAGTGGACGTTATGTAGATCACAAATCTGTTCTTGTAGCGACTCTGTATGATTAAGATGAACCTGATGCACTTCTGATGACGAACTGGAAAGCAGGGGACGAGTGATCTCTCGTGGCGGGGAGTGACGGTGGCGGGTGTGGTGCAAGAACCTTCCCTCACTCTATGATGAGGTAATGCATGGTTGGCGAGGGGCGGGGAGACCAGTGTGTTTAGCTCCTCGTATTGGTTGGTGTAAGAGGGATCTCTGGTGATGATGATCTTGCATGAGGGTTATCTTCATCTATTCCAGCAACCCCTGCTGTGGGTACCGAGGTGATCAACTTTCTCAAAAAGATTCCTTGCTCAGGTGGAGGTAAACTCCAGACTGGATGGATCTGTAAATTGGCACAATTATGTTTAGATTGCCACTGAGGATTCGAATATTGTTTTGGAAATACAACTTAACCAGACGGGAATCAAGGTCTAGATTGCAATTTCCAGCCTGCGCCTCGCTGGACCAAACTTTTCCAGCAGCCATCATGACTTACAGGGAATGCTAACTACCTCTCTAATGCCGCAGCTGCACTAACTTGATGACTACGATGGCTTGATCATCATACAAGATGGTTCATAACTCAATAACGACTAATGTGTACGAAATCATTGGGTTAGGTTTCCTTATGGATGAACTAGGTGACATGTGAGAGTTGAATGAGTGGCCGGTTACCCAGATCTAATACCCGTGGTTGTCTTTTCTCTGTTGTGTCAACAGAGAGAAATCTCACTTTTCTAGACCTACAGTGATTGAGGAGATGAAGTCTGGGGTTCCGCGTGAATTCCACAGTCATGACCAGCAAAGTTCGAAGCGCTACCGAGCGTCTTGAAACAGACGGAGACATTACACTGGAAAGAAATACCAGCCCCCTGTCCACAGTCAGGCCTCATACACCTTCCAGGGCTTCCTCTTACCGACCGCTTCATGTGCTCTGATTTAGCCCAATGACAACAAGTTGCTCCCCGTAGATCACATCTTTCTCAGTCGTTCTATCTCATGTATCTTCACCTCCTCTTCAAGCTCAGGCGCCGATCATTCACTGCGTCTTTACTCCATCCTTCCATCTCGTTCTCGTCCTCCCTCTCCTCCTTGTTACCTCCATGTTTGAGGTATATATTCTAATCATTCTCTCCTCACTCATCCACTCCATTTGTCCAAACCATTTCAGCACATCCTGACAAACTCATACATACTCCGCTTACTACCAGACGGTTCTCTCACAATGTCATTCCTAACTTGATCAACCTTGTTTACACAAATATAATGTCCTCAGGCATCTCATCTATCACCACATCTACCCTCTTCCGCAATCTTTCATTGAGTGCCCATGACTCGTATCCACACAGTACCGTCGGAACTACAACATCATCAAACACACCCATCATTAACCTCACAAACAGTCATCTCTTTATCCACACACTCTTAAACGCATCCAGGACCTATGCCCCCTCACCCACCCTATGGTTTCCCTTACTTTCCATGATTCCATTTGCCGCCAAGTCCATTCCAAGGTATCCAAAACAACCCACTTCCTCCAAGTATTCCTCATTCAATCTCGCACTCAGACCAACCGGTCTCCTCTCCCTGCTAAACATCATCATCGTAATTCTCTTCACATTACCTCTCAACTTTCTCCTTCCTCAGACTCCCTCAAACTCAGACACGAGCTTCTGCAATTTCTCACTCGAATCTGCCACCAGAGCCGCGTCATCTGCAAACGGTAACTGACATACCTTGGACTCCTAACCTCCCTCAAGAGACTGCATAACCGCCCCTCTATCCAAGACCACCACATATACCTCCCTGACCAACCTATTCACAAACA
Organism: Panulirus ornatus; assembly: GCF_036320965.1. NCBI lineage: Eukaryota > Metazoa > Arthropoda > Malacostraca > Decapoda > Palinuridae > Panulirus > Panulirus ornatus. The sequence goes on from NC_092261.1 coordinate 26,473,332, forward strand.
GATTAAATAGCCATATTGAAATCATGTATATTTGCTGCAGACGAACCTTAACGTAGTGCCATCTATGACGTGGATAAGCTGGAAATGGAATGTTTGAGGACAATATGTGGTGTGAGGTAGTTTGATCGAGTAAGTAATGTAAGGGTAAGAGAGATGTGTGGAAATAAAAAGAGTGTGGTTGAGAGAGCAGAAGAGGGTGTATTGAAATGGTTTGGTCACATGGAGAGAATGCGTGAGGAAAGATTGACAAAAAAGATATATGTGTCAGAGGTGGAGGGAAGAAAGAGAAGCGGGGGACTAAATTGGAGGTGGAAGGATGGAGTGAAAAGATTTTGAGTAATCGGGGCCTGAACATGCAGGAGGGTGAAAGGCGTGCAATGAATAGAGAGAATTGGAACGATGTGGTATACCGGGGTCGACGTGCTGTCAATGGATTGAACCAGGGCATGTGAAGCGTCTGGGGTAAACCATGGAAAGTATTGTGGGGCCCAGATGTGGAAAGGGAGCTATGGTTTCGGTGCATTATACATGACAGCTAGAGACTGAGTGTGAACGAATGTGGCCTTTGTTGTCTTTTCCTAGCGCTACCTCGTGCACATGCGGGGGAGGGGGTTGTCATTTCATGTGTGGCGAGGTGGCGACGGAAATGAATAAGGGCAGACAGTATGAATTATGTACATGTGTATATATGTATATGTGTGTGTGTGTGTGTGTGTATATATATATATATATATGTATACGTTGAGATGTATAGGTATGTATATTTGCGTGTGTGGACGTGTATGTATATACATGTGTATGTGGGTGGGTTGGGCCATTCTTTCGTCTGTTTTCTTGCGCTTCCTCGCTAACGCGGGAGACAGCGACAAATTATGATAATAATGATGATAATAATATATATACATATGTGTGTGTGTGTGTGTGTGTGTGTGTGTGTGTGTATGTATGCTTATCTATTTGTAGCATCTGAGCAGTTGCCTCGATCAAGAAAAAGGAATTGTCTGCCCCTGTATTTGCTCTCACATATCTACAAGAGTGAGTCAAGTCCAGTTCATTTGCACTTATCAACTCTTATAGTCAGATCTGCAAGTTCTACTTGGCCTATACCACAGGTGGGTGTTCTTCGTTCTTTTGTAGATGTTACTGTGCATCTGTCTGCTTATCTTACGTGAAACATTATACCAAGAATAACTTAAGTTTAATGTCTACATAAAATCCATTTATCTGTGTTCTGTAAGCTTTGTATTATGTATCCACCCTACCTGTCTACTGTGTAAGCTTATATCAAGCTCACTCTGAGCTTTGTAACATGTATCCACCCTTCCTGTCTTCCACATAAGCTTACATCAAGCGTAATTTCAGCTGTGTATCATCATGGAGTGGTGGTGGTGGTGGTGATATACAAAGTTGGGGTGTGTGGGTGAGCTGGTGTGGGAGGTTGGTCTACATTCTCAGGAAGCGTCAACCATCGCCACAGTGACTTACCAACAGATTGCCTGCCGCTCCATACCATGTAAAAGTTTGATGATGCTAAGAATTTTATTGAGTGGAATATGTCCTGGATTATGCTGACTTTCACTAGGTTTCGTCCACACGCTTTTTGCCTCGCACACACTCTCTTAATGTTTCGTACTCTCTGCTTTAGTGTTCTATGTTTCATGTTTGCTCTAGTTCATTCATTGCTTCGTGAACTGTTTCGTTTCGGTTGATTTAGTGTTTTCGGCTTTGTGTGTCGTTCTGGTTCATTCACTGCTTCGCTTACCATGTTTCGTTTTGGTCGCTTCGGTGTTTTCTGCTTTGTGTGTCGTTCTAGTTCATTCATTGCTTCGTGAACTGTTTCGTTTCGGTTGCTTCAGTGTATTCTGCTTCATGCACTGCTTTTGTTAATCTAGTGGTTCGTGAACATGTTTTGTTCTCTTAGGTTCAGTGTTTCTTGAATCCATGTTTCGCTCTAGCTGATGTAGTGTTTCCTGTTGAGTGTTAGTTCCAATTAGTTCATTGCTTCGTGAACCATGTATCGTTTTGGCTTCTTTGGTGTTTCCTGCTTCAGTTTCCTCCTAAGAGAGTCTGTGTTGAATTACTTGTGTTTCATGCGTAGTCTTTTATGTGTTTCTTTGTGTTTCCTTGAAAATGTTTCTGATTTTCTTATTTCTTTGCCAATGTTCTTCATTCTGTTTCGTCATGTTACCCTCTGATATTTTCACGAAATTGGTCCAGCTGAAGTTTACGTGTGTGTGTGTGTGTGTGTGTGTGTGTGTCAGAGCGGGGGAGGGATCACACGTCTGTCTCAGGTTGTGTGCTAGATGTTAGACCATGCGTGTTAGAAACCTCTCCCCCACAGCTGTTAGAAGAACCTGCTTCTCGAGTTAGAGCAGTTTCTTTGTCCTGTTTCTTTGTGATCGTGTTCTTGTTTCAGACCCCATGTTTTGTTGACATCGTTTTCCATGCTTTGATTCATTTACTTGCGTTTCGTTATTCCATGTTTTTTTGTCACGTCTGACGTGCCTCGTTGTGCTTGTTCATACCTAATGTGCCGTTGATCGTGTCATTCTGATCTTTAACCGTTTCACTTGTTTCGGTTCGTTTTAATTGTTCCTTGTTTCACTTGTTTCGGTTCGTTTTGATCGTTCGTTGTTTCACTTGTTTCGATTCGTTTTGATCGTTCGTTGTTTCACTTGTTTCGATTCGTTTCACTCGTTCGTTCTTCACAATTCCACCTGTTGTAGCAATACTTTGTTTCATGTGTTTCGTTTCGTTTCGTTTCGCTCGTTCATTGTCTCGTGTGCTTCGTCTCGCTCAGTCTGGGAGGGAGGAGGTGGAGTGAGGGAGGGAAGTGTCTCGTCTCTCACTGAGGAGGGAGGAAGAGGAGGAGGAGGAGGATGTCCTTACCTCATGCTGAGGAAGAGGAGGAGGAGGATATCCTCATCTGCTGATCAGGAGGACGGGGTTCCCTCACCACCTGCTGATCAGGAGGTGGGGTTCCCCTCACCACCTGCTGATCAGGAGGGGGGGTTCCCCTCACCTCCTGCTGATGGGGGGGTTCCCTCACCACCTGCTGATCAGGAGGGGGGGGTTCCCTCACCACCTGCTGATGGTGGGGTTCCCTCACTACCTGCTGATGGGGTTCCCTCACCACCTGCTGATGGGGGGGGTTCCCTCACCTCCTGCTGATGGGGGGGTTCCCTCACCACCTGCTGATGGGGGGGGGGTTCCCTCACCACCTGCTGATGGGGGGATGGGGGGTTCCCCTCACCACCTGCTGATCAGGAGGTGGGGTTCCCCTCACCACCTGCTGATCAGGAGGTGGGGTTCCCCTCACCACCTGCTGATCAGGAGGTGGGGTTCCCCTCACCTCCTACCAAGAAGCAGGAGTGAAGGAAGCGAGCAAATAGTCTGATGAGGAGAAGAAAGATGAACATGAGGGAATCCCTCACTACTTATGTACGGTCGTAGTGCATTGTTTGGGTCTAATGGTCATCAGGAGGTAATGGTCGTTAACCCAGAACCTGTGGCATACCTGAATCATACATGGTACACACCTGATGAATGCTCAACACCTGCATCACATACACAGTACACACCTGGTGTATACTCAACACCTGCATTACATACACAGTACACACCTGGTGTATGCTCAACACCTGCATCTCCACATATATATTATTCCAGGAACTTAAATTGTTTATTCACAAAAATAAGGAATAATAATCCCTGATTGAAAAGTTATTGTACTGGCAAAGTTGAATTAATGGAGTGATTATTTTTCACATTTGACATAGAGAACTGGACTGGAAATAATTATCATTGGAATATTAGAGACAATGTGATAAGATAAAGTACACGATTATTGTACTTGTATTTCTACCAGGGCTGTCTACCAGGGCTGTCTACCAGGGCTGTCTACCAGGGTAAGGCATTGTAGTGATACAAGCCATGTAGTTATGATTATTGTAGTGATACAAGCCATGTAGTTATGATTATTGTAGTGGTACAGGCTGTCTACCAGACAGTAAGGTTTTTTTTTTTTTTTTTTTTTTTGCTTTGTCGCTGTCTCCCGCGTTTGCGAGGTAGCGCAAGGAAACAGACGAAAGAAATGGCCCAACCCACCCCCATACACATGTATAAAAACTTTCTAAAATGGGAAACAGAAGACAGTAACGTAATAGTTCAATTTATCTACCAGGGATTATCTACATCAGTGAATGATGTAGAAGTACAGAATGTCTACCAGTGATTAATGTAGAGGTACAGAGTGTCGACCAGGGATGATCAGTTGTAGAGGAACGAATACATAAGTAGATTCATCTTTGCTCATAACAACACGTGACCTAGTGAATGTATGTGGCCTCATGATGTGATCACAGAACGTTGAGAAGGTAAAGAGATATCCCAGTGTTACACTGTTGTGCAGCTGTGCAGCTGTACCGGATGTTACAAAGTGTTACACTGTGATGCAGCTGTTCTTGTTACAGACGTGTGGCGTTGTGCAGCTGTATCGGATAGTACAAAGTGTTATACTGTTGTGCAGCTGTTCTTGTTACAGACATGTGCAGCTGTGCAGCTGTACCGAACGTTACAAAGTGTTACACTGTTGTGCAGCTGTTCTTGTTACAGACGTGTGCAGCTGTGCAGCTGTACCGGATGTTACAATGCTACAATCTTCAGAAGCTGTTCTTGTTACAGACGTGTGCAGCCGTGCATATGTGAGGGACCGACACAGCTGTTCAACGCTGGAGATGTACATGTTCAATGTACTTCGTCGATCTGAACAAAGATGAACTCACGTTGAACAGGCTTGTTCAACGCCAGGGAGTTACCTTACCAAGCAGAACGACCTGATGAACACAAGGTAATAATGCTCGAGTCTGGACAGAGAGTGCAGACCAGCCATCTTGAAGGAAAATCATCAGAAATAAAAAGAAAACCTACGAAAAACAATGAGACTGAATCAGTGCATCAGAATGGAAAGTCACGAGAGGTAATTTTGCAGAAGTATTCGCTCAACACAGTGGAATTCTCTTTCCCAGTCAAAATAGTATATCATAAACGTACAGAAAACTCCATAGGACATTTTTGCATTGAAAACCTGTATGTTACGAAGGCTATAATGGCTTGAATGACCTTGTTAAGAACCGAGTTTCTCGTAACCATGTACATTGTAACATGGCCAAGGGCCATCTACTTCATCCAGACCTCCACAATCGTGTGGTCAGCGACAACTGAAGATCTACAAGTAGATACAATATGTGTATATCACTCAGACCAAAATGTGTAAGAAATATGAAGTATGAGACAAAAAAGCTGCTTGAGACTCTTTAAGAAAAAATATTAAGGTTAAATGCATATGTTTGGTGAGGCTTGGAAAGACTCTCTCTCTCTCTCTCTCTCTCTCTCTCTCTCTCTCTCTCTCTCTCTCTCTCTCTCTCTCTCTCTCTCTCTCTCTCTATCTATCTATCTATCTATCTATCTATCTATCTATCTATCTATCTCTCTCTCTCATTGAAGATCAGTAACCTGAAATAACATTCGCCAGAACCCTAGTAGAACAAGGTAGATAAGTAGACACGCGTTCCCAGGACTCCTTTCATTCCTATGTTCCAGGACTCATTTCATTCCTAGAAGACATTACCTTGAGAATGTTGTAGTTGCATCTTAATATTCTTGGCATGAGTGTATTGAGAAGCCAACACATCTCTTGTTCTCTATATTCCACTTACTCTCATACACTGTGTATGTAAGACCTCGTCGGACCCACACTATCTAACAGACCTTAACACAACCATCGACTCACGCTGTCACCAGCATAACTAGTCCCACTTTATCTAGAATCTAGAAAGATGAATGTAAAATGAGATATCTATCAACACTGTTTACACACTAAGAGGAGTGAGCTTCACTTTGACCCCACATTGTGTAAGACCATAAACTCAGGTGTCATGACCAACACAGACCACCATGAACCATCGGTCCCACACCGTATAAGACCACACTACACACGGGTGTGGTGACAGCAACACAGACCACCATGAACCATTGACAAACAACAGAAGACCAGGAATGGAGAGGCAGGATTCCATTTATCAGATGGTGGTTTACACGCCGTTTATTCATGACTTCGACCAAACTTGGCCCAAGGGGAGAGGAGGATGAAAGAGAGATGGAAGGGGAGGGAGAGGGAGAGAGGGAAAGGGAGAGAGGGAGAGAGAGCTGTCACGCAGAAGGGGAGGCAAAACTCCTTCATTTTTATCTGTTCCTGCAAAGACAATTAGGAATTGTGTGTGTGTGTGTGTGTGTGTGTGTGTGTGTGTGTGTGTGTGTGTGTGTGTGACACAGTAGCATTGTTCCTGGTGTTACTGCTACTCTCTCTCTCTCTCTCTCTCTCTCTCTCTCTCTCTCTCTCTCTCTCTCTCTCTCTCTCTCTCTCTCTCTCTCTCTCTCTCTCTCTCTCCTTAGAGCACATTTCTTATTCGTGATAAAGTGGCCAATAAATGATAATGATAAAGATAAAAGACTCCAGCACTGGGCGAAAATCCATGGCGCGACCAGACGTCACACGCAGAGTGAAAGTGAGACATAGAAATATAGAACTGTGAGGAGGAGTAGAATCTATGAGGTATCTAATGAGAGGAAAATCTGACCCTCACAAGGTATGAGGGAACTCATACTTGTTAGCAAAGTAACCCTACATGTAAACAACCTGCTGGAACTGTTGTTACAAGACCATGACAGTCTTCATGTACTGTCAGTAAACAATAGGTTGCCCACACTAACTATACCTTCCACTGACTGATCGTTCTAACATCGTACCACATCAGTACTTGCATCAATCCTCACACCAGGTAAAGGTCTGAAGACTCGAAACCCAATTGATTATGAGAAACAATGGCCAAAAAAAGCACCCATTCATCAAAGTTCAATAAAGACAAGATTGTGATATGATATATATATATATATATATATATATATTTATTATTTTGCTTTGTCGCTGTCTCCAGCGTTTGCGAGGTAGCGCAAGGAAACAGACGAAAGAAATGGCCCAACCCACCCCCATACACATGTATATACATACACGTCCACACACGCAAATATACATACCTATACATCTCAATGTACACATATATATACACACACAGACACATACATATATACCCATGCACACAATTCACACTGTCTGCCTTTATTCATTCCCATCGCCACCTCGCCACACATGGAATACCATCCCCCTCCCCCTCATGTGTGCGAGGTGGCGCTAGGAAAATACAACAAAGGCCCCATTCCTTTACACTCAGTCTCCAGCTGTCATGCAATAATGCCCGAAACCACAGCTCCCTTTCCACATCCAGGCCCCACACAACTTTCCATGGTTTACCCCAGACGCTTCACATGCCCTGATTCAATCCACTGACAGCACGTCAATCCCGGTATACCACATCGCTCCAATTCACTCTATTCCTTGCCCGCCTTTCACCCTCCTGCATGTTCAGGCCCCGATCACTCAAAATCTTTTTCACTCCATCTTTCCACCTCGGATAAGAAAGTAATCAGTTATAAGCAAACCGGTCATAACAAATGCTATGGGGCCAATCTTACATACAACCGAAATCAAGGTTGTAATAGTTATTATGGTTGCCATGAGTGATCTAGTGACGGCTGGATCATGTGTTCTGTCAAGAGAAGATCTTCAGTGTTTGGGTTAGGTAGGGGGGGGGGGGGGTCACCCGTGCGGTGTTGCCAGACTAACGTAAACATGACAGCCGGTGTGGTATCAACACCTTCATGATGACCAACTCCGAGAAGGCAGCAACCCACACCTGACACCACCAACCAACCCTCACCTCACCTCACCTCACCTCACCTCACCTCACCTCACCTCACCTCACCTCACTCTAATGACATAATGATAATGATAATGATGATAATAATGATAATACTAATAATAGTAATAATAATAATGATAATAATGATAATAATAATAATAATAATAATAATAATAATAGTAATAATAATAATAATGATAATAATGATAATAATAATAATAATAATAATAATAATAATAATAATAATGATAATGATAATAATAATAATGATGATAATTATAATAATAATAATGATAAAAATAATGATAATGATGATAATAATAATAATGATAATTATAATAATAATGATAATAATACTAATACTAATAATGATAATAATGATAATGATAATAATAATAATAATAATAATAATAATAATAATAATAATAATAATAATAATAATAATGATAGTAATAATGATAATGACAATGATAATAGTAATGATGATGATAATAATGATAATGATAATAATGAGAATAATGATAATGATGATAATAATAATAATAGTAATGATAGTAATAATAATAATTTTAACAATAATAATAATAATGATAAGTATAATGATAATAATAATAATGATAATAATAATAATAATAATAATTATAGTAATAATAATTTTAACAATAATAATGATAATAATAAGTATAATGATAATAATAATAATGATGATAATAATAATAATAATAATAATTATAGTAATAATAATGATAATAGTAATAATAATGTTTGTGAAACACGGATCTTAAGAGGTGAAATAAAAAGTATTCAAGTTTCTATACGAGAAAAAAAAAGCCATGTTGACATTTAGATTAATTACTGAACACAGAGACGCGTTGTTCACTGATCTATGTAATTCATTTATGAAAAATTGTTCTGTCTCTGTGACAGGGAGTTAGTTGACCAACTGTTTATTTATGTGCATATTCACAGCTACACTGGGAAAACAAGTGACACCGTTGAAAAATAGGATGCAGTTCTGAGTCTATGTTTTCGATGTTTCTTATTGCCTTTGTGTACATACTGGAAAAGGGGAAGTTCTGCACTCGTGGGGTCCCTGTCTCTTATCCCTGCTTCACTCTCATGCACTGCCTTGAGTTTTTTTCCCCAACTATTGTCATATTATTTGTCCATGGTGTAGTTGCTTCCATGGATCCAGTACTATGTTGCTCTCGAGAATCTGTGTCTCATGTTCTTTTTGTGCACTTCACTTCTCTTTCCAAAGCTTCAGCTGTGGCCGCTTGTACTTTAGTGTCTTCCTTTGTCAAAGAATATTTCTGTGTCAGCATCGTCATGATTTCTCTATGTCGCTCTCATGTCTCTCCTGACTCTTCTCTCTTCCAGTATGGGTAGGCTTAGGGATTTCCCCTCCTCTCCTCGTACTTCATTTCACTCAGTTCTGGAACCATTTTTGTTTCTTTCCAGGAACTCTATGTAACAGTTCTTCACATGAGATCACCACAGACTCTTGTGTGGCACAGACTCTCAAGATGTCTCAGAATATCTAAAACAAATCCATAGAAGATAAAAACCCCGACTGAAATTAATTCTTCGTTCCGAGTCTGGAAATGATGAAAAAACATCACTGTCATATTTCTTAAATTGTTTGCCAAATGGCCAGGTCGGGAATATGTAAGATTACTTCCCTGTCTTGAAGCCATAGCCACAGATACTTTCTTACCTCAGGACTTGAAAAAGCTGAAAAAGAAATGAAAACAAGAAACTCAAAATACATGAACAAAGATCTAACAAGGGGAAGTGGAAATGCGTAACAAGAAACTAAGAGAATGAATTGAAATAGATAAACCACAAGCTAACAAAACCAACTGGAAATACATAAACCAGAAGATGACATATACGACGCCCGAGAGAGAGAGAGAGAGAGAGAGAGAGAGAGAGAGAGAGAGAGAGAGAGAGAGAGAGAGAGATAAACAATAAACAACACATATACTGAAGACAAGACTTTAATCAACCAAATAAACAAATAAAGCAAAACCTGTACAGACGAAGCTCAACTTCAACAACAACACAAAATCTGTATTGACCAATAAACAACAAACAGAGCAGCAAGATGGCGTCCCCTGCAGGGGGCAGATAGAAGTAACCTGGAAACATATTTTGGTCAGAGAGACACACACACACACCCCGAGGGTCCGTGAACGAGGATAGTACATGGGGTTCGACGATACTACTACCATTTGCCAGCCTGGAGGACTGAACGGAGGGGAAACAACCCCAGATCTGCAAACTTAATTCCCATAAAAGGTGGATGGCGGTGTGAACCCCGATCAACCTCACCGAAATGGAAATGGAAATGATAGATTGAAAACTCGGTTGATGGCTGAACTGAAGCCCTGGGGGAACTCCCACATGCTAGTGGTGTACCTAGCTAGGAGAGCCACAAGACGCTGGGGACCTGGACCCCTGTGATGCCCCTGTGGTAGCCACAAGATGCTGGGGATCTGGACCCCTTGTGGTGCCCCTGTGGTAGCCACAAGATGCTGGGGATCTGGACCCCTGTGGTGCCCCTGTGGTAGCTGCTAGACGCTGAGGGACTTGGACCCCTGTGGTGCCCCTGTGGTAACTGCTAGACGCTGAGGGACTTAGACCCCTGTGGTGCCCCTGTGGTACACACTAGAGGCTGGGGACCTACACATCTGTGGTACAACTAAATGTAATCTATTCAGGAATCCTTCGTGTCTGCTGCTCTGTACAGAAATGGTTTGGAAACAAACTGACGTATTGATGCGACCAAGTTTGACATTCTGAAGATGTTTTCGTAATGTTTGTCTCTCAGAGGCTGGTCTTGGTAGGAGTAAATCATTCTGCAGGGGACAGATCCCCTGGTAAACTCTCTTATTAAATCAATATGTAGCCAACCTCCTCCTCCTGTCGTTCGCAATGAATAATTAAGCTGACTTAAAAGCTTTAAGCCTTACACTGAGATAAACCTACCCGATGCAAAGGTAATAAGAGTTTATGATGTGATGGGAAAAATATAGAAGGCATTTTTCCTTGTTTATTGCTATCCAGTCTAATGAAGTTATGTTATTTCTTTGATATAACCATCTGTCTCTCAGGATAAACAAAAACCGGCCTCATGTAAACACTTCCAGTTCTGCACCAGAATGAGAGCCTACCATCAACAACCAAGCCCCAAACACTATAACTTTGTCCTCTGTATACGTCCTGGTTCGGCACGACTGACAGCACGTCATCCCCCATATACCACATCGTTCCAATCTCATCCAGTCCACACCTCTCGCCCTCCCAAATGACTGGACCCCGATATCCCAAAGCTTTCTTCACTCTCTCTCTCTCTCTCTCTCTCTCTCTCTCTCTCTCTCTCTCTCTCTCTCTCTCTCTCTCTCTCTCTCTCTCTCTCTCTCTCTCTCTCTCTCTCTCTCTCTCTCTCTCTCTCTCTCTCTCTCTCTCTCTCTTATTTAAGACACAAGACTCACGCATCCATACATCACTGTTGGGATCATCACCTCTAAAAGTACTCATCTTTGTCATTATGGACACAGACGTTTCCTTCCACACGCAGTACCTTAACGTCTTCTTCCATCCTATGACTCACTTCAGCCTCCATGGTCACCATCAGCTGCTGTGTCCATTTCCAGGTACCTAGAGCACTCCACTTCCTCTCAGTCCTCCCTATGCCAATTAACACTCCTACCATCCTGCCCCTCACCCTTCTACTACATAGCATCATCATCATCATCTTCCTTTTGTTCATATTTACTCTCAACTTTTTTCCATTTACACTCACTCTCAAACTTTGCCCTCAGCCTCTGATGTCTCTCTTTGGAGTAACTGTGTTATCTGTAAACAACACATGACTCACCTTCTAACGCTTCTCCACCCTCCACATACTGCAGACCCGACCTCACTCCACCCTCCACATACGGCAGACCCGACCTCACTCCACCCTCTACATACTGCAGACCCGACCTCACTCCACCTGCCACATACTCCAGACCCGACCTCACTCCACCTGCCACATACTGCAGACCCGACCTCACTCCACCCTCCACATACTGCAGACCCGACCTCACTCCACCTGCCACATACTGCAGACCCGACCTCACTCCACCTGCCACATACTCCAGACCCGACCTCACTCCACCTGCCACACACTGCAGACCCGACCTCACTCCACCCTCCACATACTGCAGACCCGACCTCACTCCACCTGCCACACACTGCAGACCCGACCTCACTTCACCTGCCACATACTGCAGACCCGACCTCACTCCACCTGCCACATACTGCAGACCCGACCTCACTCACCATCCAGTTCATGACCAGCTTCACTTTCCATGGTGACGCTACATCCTTGACACAGACCCTCCTTCACTATGAACCACTCGCATCCCTCCCTTACTGTTCACACACACACACACACACACACACACACACACACACAGTACAGGTGTCCTGTGTTCAGTACAGGTATCGTGTGTTGAGACACATGATCACCAGTACAAGTGTATACTGGTATACTACCATACTGGTATACTGGTATACTACCATACTGGTATACTGGTATACTACCATACTGGTATACTGGTATACTACCATACTGGTATACTGGTATACTACCATACTGGTATACTGGTATACTATCATACTGGTATACTGGTATACTATCTTACTGGTATACTGATATACTATCATCCTGGTATACTATCATACTGGTATACTGGTATACTATCATACAAGCAATAAACTGCCGGCGGGTATGCTTTCACCCTCTGTGGCCTGCCACTCAATCCGCGTTCGAATCCCTGTTTTTTTCTCCTGCTGGCATATTGTATTAGTTTGGTGCGGAGTTGCCTGGCGCACGACTCATTAATCATACACACGTGACCTCTGACCTTTTGAATTCATGAAGGTGACAGCGACATTTTGGACTGAGAGCGATAAATATATATTAATTTTCCTAAAACCAAGAAAGAGGATTTAGCAAAGAATTCAGACGTGAGAACAGTAGGATATATTGTGGAGGTGTTGATAGTGGAGAGTGGATCATCCACATAGGTGGAGGTGGATGGCAGGTTTTGGAATGATACGATCATGATAGACTGATAAATACTTGGTAAACGAGTGAGGTTAATCAATAGTTCATGGTGACTGACTTCCCTCACACCGTTTTCTTTGCGGATCTGTCTACGCTTTGGGAAGAAAATAATGGAAGTCATCAAAGTTCCTACAAAAAATTGTTCTGATGTTTAGAAAAAATAAAAATACATTAATCATTGTGGCGGCAATTGTCAGGGTACACAAAAAATGTATCGTATCCATTTTCTTTTGTTTAAAGAAAACGAGAATTCCGATGGTTGCAACCACTTTTCTTCTCTGAGTTCAGCCAAGTGAATCAAAAAAGGAAAATACTGAGGCAGAAAATATAAGTACCAAAAGTGTTGGGGGGGAAAAGGTTTGAAGCCCAGGTAATATGGGTTAAAACATTCACATCTTCCCACTTTATCTAATCCTCATCTAGGAGAGGATCCAACCCTACTAAATCCAAGCTTAATGAAGCTCACGCTGAGGCCAGGCTCGTCCAACCCCACTGCTGAATCAACGGACAGAGAGACAGGTGTCAACACACCTGTGGTTTAGTGGGGTATGTCCCGGGGCTGGCCAGTGCTTGCTTGCATCAAGCAGTGTTGCCTCCCTGTGTTTCCCCGCCAGTTTATGTGATGATGACAGACATGAGTCATGCAGCGTGTGGGAGCAGCTGGACGCGTTGGTAACCATCTAACCCCAGAGGTATGCCTGACGTTACTAACAACCCCATTCCACCCCAGACATGTAATGGAAAGCTGACCCCAGAGAATGTCTTTATCTTATCTTTCATATATCAAAATGATGATAACAAAACACTGATTGATTATAAAAAGCGAATCACTAAATAGATATGTTGAACAGGGAGATTCTAACATACAGTTCAAAAGATATAGACATTTATCTAACGTCTTATTATCTAAAGTAACGAAAAGAGTGATATAATCGTGTTCACCCTCTAAGTAAAAGATGAGTAAAGAAAACGGGAAACACAAAACAATGATATATGTTTTAAAAGTTTATTTCCAATATCAATTCTTGTCCATTCTTGAAACAGAACATGGACGTGGGTAAGAGCTGTTCCCCATGACTCATTCACAGGCCGCCCAGGGTCTAGTGCATAGGTTCGAATCCTGGTTACGGCAGTCGGTCCACAGTTAACCCAACTGTTCATCCACCCCAGGGGTTGGTCGATAAAATGGTTACCTGGCTCCGGCTAGGGTATATATATATATATGTATATATATATATATATATATATATATATATATATAGAGAGAGAGAGAGAGAGAGAGAGAGAGAGAGAGAGAGAGAGTAGTGGTTGACGTTGCTGACCATGAGTCAACAAGGGACTGCCCGGTCTGGGCCTGCATGGGATGTAAGCCTGGGCAAGGCAGTCGGTCCACGCCCAACCCAAGGTGTTCATCCTTGCCTTGGGAATGATCAATAAATGGGTACAAGGCTTAGGCTGTTGTGTGTGTGTGTGTGTGTGTGTGTGTGTGTGTGTGTGTGTGTGTGTGTGTGTGCAGCTGGACATCACGTACTTTCACACATGTCTTGGTAAAAAGCTTAGCACTTGTTTTGATGGTTTAAAACATTTGAGGGAGACTGGAATTCAAATCTCTCTCACATCATTTTGTCTCCAGAGCTCAAAATAATAAATGAAGAATCGTAGTGTGATATGGCCAAGACTGGAACACCGTCTGCCAGGAGCGTCTCCATAGCAGAAGATACTTGTGAACAGACGACACACCAGAGATGTCGTGGACACTGAGGTCAGGAGAGTTCACTGTGGCACAACAGACCCTGATAACTGGAGCTCCCACAACCATGATGGCACCAGAGCCAAACTGTACCACCACAGACACACGTCTTCTGCCTGGACAGCTGGTGAGGAGGTGCTTCGTCTGAGCAGGTCGTTAGACGTGTGAAGAGTTAAGATTATGGAAAATATAACGACCCATGACACCAGCCTACACAGGAGTACCACCACTGTGATGCACGAAGGTTTGTCGTGAGATGAAGACGACCCACTCACGACATGCAATGTACTGGTGTGACCAGCAGGTTCGTCCCTGACAGACCATCGCTGAGCCTTGGGTAAGGTGGCCCCTAAGGAGTATACTCCCCCTAACAACACCCAAGTTATCTGACCACACTAACAAGACCAAGGTCATGATATTCATTCGTGATATAAAGAGAAGACAATAGTCACGCATGCCTTCCTTGAGAAAGACACTTTCATCTTTTCGTAATAGGTAAGTGAACTCATGCATCACCCCAGGATTTTACAGCCAGACCTGAGCTCCATGTCAAGCGCAGGATAACTACGTGGGACACACCAAGCAGCCAGTAGGAAGACGCGGTTCCCCAGGACTGCAGCTTTTCCCTCCACCCCCACACGTGTGGCAGCAGAGCAAGCCTTCTCTTGGCTCCTTATCATGCACCCACTTGGATGATGAGAACTGCGGACATCAAAGAGGATCATAAGCTGAGATCTTTTTGCCTGATGATGAGATAAGGTTCCTGAAATATTGCACCACCAGATTATCTGGTCACTGTTGTGAACGGTTGATAAACAAGCAGCTTAGTGAGTTAACTTTGGGTCTCCTACATGACATGAAACCAGTAATGAGTCTTGCTAAGCAGACAACTATAAAACTAATAAACGCGAGGTATGACCTGGTTCTTAGAATATATATATATATATATATATATATATATATATATATATATATATATATATATATATATATATATATATATATATATATATATATATATATATATATATATATATAGATATATTTATATATGCACAGTGAATTGAATACGACATCATATTTGCATATTTAGATTATATATGTCCAACATTATCCATTTCATTTCAATCAAGCTTTCGCCTTCAGAGAGGCATCATCAGGAATCTACAAAATAGAGAAAAAACCGCGTCATAAAACTTGGATATGATTTGTAGAACGCAAACAAAATGAATATAAGAAACACACTCGGGAAAAACTCACAGTCCATAGCACATACAGGTAATGCAAAAAACACTAAAAGCGATACATATTAACAGTATTATGAAAGGTAGTATGATTCAAAATTTAGATAAAAGATGGAAACGGATGTATAGAAAAACTTACAGTTCAGAAAACACAATAGAACAATATCAAACGAGGTAGGAATATAGAAAGTCCATCACTAAATTACACTAAGTAGGGTCCAAAGTAAGACCGTTATTTTCCGGATGTGAAGTTGAGGTCAGGTTGGGCTCGTCTGATTCTCTGACCTTCGTAACCCAGGATCGGATTGGTCAGTGCCGCGTTCCTCCTGTCCATTGATGAGGGACTCTGTAGCTTGTGGCGGGTCATTGACGTGTTCCATCTGTTCTAAAACGGCATTAGGTCTACGTCATATTGACGGGCCATCAAAGAGCTGTATTTCGGTGGTCATGTTTGTCTGGATGTTGATGACATGTGCTTTCTCTCTAATGTGAATGGCTTCTAATATCTATAGTCTCCTCCGATCACTGTAACTTGTAATCATTTCAATGTTATTCACTATAATCTCCATCTTTAGTCTCGTTCCATGCTTTTGTTCATGATGTTCTTTGATCCATCTTCTTGTAAGTGGAGCGAGAGACAGCGGCTCAGGGTGCAGGTTGTAGTTTATCTGGTGGGGCTGACAGTCCCCAGTATTACAACGGTACCCTCCCAGATCACGACCTCTCTTTCCACACATTCTTCAATGCTCCCGAAAATTTCGCCTCCTCAACTACCCTATGACTCACTTCGACCTCCATGGTTCTATATGACTCCATTTCCAATCTTAGACACCTAAAACAATGCCCTTTTCAAACTCACACCACAGCTAACCCACCCTGCTCAACCTAATAACCTTGGTCTTATTTTCCTTTATTCTCAAGTTCTTTTCACACATAAACATGCCTTACATCCTTGATGAAATTCTCTCACTGCTTCTGGTGGCGTTCTTTCCGCACGAAATTTGATTTTCCTAAGATATTCCACAAGGCATCTCCAATCACCCTGTCATATGCTTTCTCCAAATCCATGAATGCCAGTTAAAGATCATTCTGTTTCTCTAAATATCTATAACGCATTTTTTATAGCAAACACCCAATTCACACATGCTCTACCACTTCTGGAACCACACTTTTGCTCTCCAATCTCAATCTCTGCATATCTTCACCCTTTCAGTCACTGATCTCCCGTACTAACCACCACGTACACTCAACAGACTCATACCTCTGTAGTTTGAAAACTCACCTTTGCCCTCCTTGACTTTAAACCGTGGCACTAAACATACATTCCGCCTATCCTCAGGCACGTCACCATGATCCATACATACACTGAAAATCCTAACCAACCAATCAACAACGCAGTCATTCCCTTTCTTAATGAATTTAACTGCAATGCCATCCAACCCCGCCACCTTGCCACATTTCATCTGACGCAAGGCTTTCGCCACCTCTTCTCTCTTCACCAAACCACTCTCCCTGATTCTCTTACTTCCCATACCAACCCGACCCAAACACCCTTCATCTGCCACCCTATCATCAAACATGCATCAGTCCTTCAAAATTCTCGCTCCATCTCCTCACTTCATCATTGTCTTTTCATCACTTCCCTATTTCCCCTGTACATCCTTATACCCAATCGTTCTTTTGTTTCTCCAACATTATTAACCTCTTTCCAATAACATCTTATTCTTCTTGAAGTATACGAATATCCGCTCAACCCAACTCCCATTTCCTTATTTTCCACCGACTACACCTTGTCTCTTTCTCTTATACATCTCCCAGTCATTTGCACTCCTTCCTATAAGTATCGTCCACATACCTCTCTTTTCTCTTTCGCAAGCAACTTAACTTCGCCATCCCTCCACATGCTACCCTTCCTAACCTGTTTACCTCCCACTTTATGGATCCCACATGCATCTCTCACACATGCTATCACTGCTTCCCTAAATACCTCCCATTCCTCACCCATTTCTCTAGCTTCGTTTATTCGCCATTTGCCATTCTACACTTAATCTGTCCTGGTATTTCTTCACACAAGTCTCTTTTCCAAGTTCACTTACTCTCACCACTCCTTTCTCACCCACACTATTTTCTCTCGTCCGCAAACCTCTACAAATCTTCACCGACACCTCCACAAGGGAATGATGAGCATCACCCAGATGCTCCCCTCAGTACATTCACATCCACAACTCTCTTCTGCGCGTCATCCAATTAGTATCTGATTCATTGATCCTCGCTGATCATCTTTCCTACTCACATACGTATACTCGTGTATATCTCTCATTCTAAACCAGGTATTCCCAATCATCAGCCCTTTTTCAGTACGCAACTCCACAAGCTGTTCATCGTTCACATTCGTATTACTGAATAACCCATCCCCTAAAAATACTCTCAACTTCCAAATTAATCATCGCATTTAAATCACCCATCATTAATGCCCGGTCTCTTGTATCTTAACTCTGACACACTCACGCAGCTGCCTCTCATGATTTTTCCTCCTATGGCCAGGTGCATAAGCACTAATAACCACCCATCTCTTGCCATCCACTTATGATTTTACCCGCATCAGTCTGGAGCTCACTTTTCAACACTTTTTCACACACTTCCACAATTCTGCTTCACTGCTTCAAGAACAGTTTTACCCCTTCCTTAGCTTTTGCCCTTATACCAACCCCTGACTTTACACCTAACACATTTCCAAGCTATTCTTCCCCTTTACTTTGAAGCTTCGTTTCACTCAGAGCCAGAACATCCAAGTTTCTTTCCTCAAACATACTACCTATCTCTCCCCCCTTCTCATCTTAGTTACATCCATACACATTCAGAAACCCCAGTTTGAGCCTTCGAGGAGGATGAGCACCTCCCGCTTGACTTCTTCTACTGTTTACCTTTTTAGAAATTCAAATACAAGGAGGAGTTCCAGCCCTCCGCTCCCACCCCCTTTAGTCACCTTGTACGACACGCGGAGAATACGTGGGAAGTATTCTTTCTCCCCTATCCTCAGGGATAATATATATATATATATTTATATATATATATATATATATATATATATATATATATATATATATATATATTTCTTTTTTCTTTCAAACTATTCGCCATTTCCCGCGTTAGCGAGGTAGCGTTAAGAATAGAGGACTGGGCCTTTGAGGGAATATCCTCACCTGGCCCCCTTCTCTGTTCCTTCTTTTGAAAAATCAAAAAAAAAAGTGAGAGGGGAGGATTTACAGCCCCCCGCTCCCATATATATTATATTATATATATATATATATATATATATATATATATATATATATATATATATATATGTATATCATAATATGCAA
Organism: Panulirus ornatus; assembly: GCF_036320965.1. Taxonomy (NCBI): domain Eukaryota; kingdom Metazoa; phylum Arthropoda; class Malacostraca; order Decapoda; family Palinuridae; genus Panulirus; species Panulirus ornatus. Next base: position 26,492,627 of record NC_092261.1, read on the forward strand.
TTCTCCTTTGTATGAGACATATTCTAACCTTCCCATTGTGTGTGTACATCATATCTCCATTATGTAGAGTATGTCATCAAGCCGTTTATGTACAAATGGTCCAGTTTCCTTTACCAGAGGATAATAGCATTGTTTGACACCCCCCCCCCCCCCCCCTCCGTGATACCCATCAATAAACACATGTCCCTAATGGTCATCCAGGCTGGTAATGGTCACCCAGGCTGGTAATGGTCACCCAGGCTGGTAATGGTCACCCAGGCTGGTAATGGTCACCCAGGCTGGTAATGGCTGAGAAGGTGAGGCTCCGAACGGATGTCAGGTCTGCATGAAGGCTAAGCTGTGTAGGCGACCGGAGCTGATTCCAATCTGACACAGTGACAAGCAACGCTTAGAATACGTCACAAACGTACTTAAAACTTTTCAAGCTTTGAAGAAATACTTATCATCATAGATTTTACTTATTGGCTGAATGTATACTTGATATTTACGTCGTTCATGTTGGTGAAGGCGTGTCTAAGATTACAGTGATTAACTTGTGGTTTTGTGTATCATTAATGTTGCTCATACAGAACCAGTTTTAAATATTTTCTATTTCCCTTGAAACATCGTCAGCTGCAGGACGCTGGACACGACGTAGCTCTCCAGGATCAGGGCTGGCCTGGTCGTGACCAGCAACACCTCCTCACGGTCTGCATTACAGGGAGCTGAGTGCTCGGTGCTGTGTATCATGAGTGCATGAGAGATCAATGCATGACAGATGAGAGAGCCAAGGTTCTGTATCACATATGTCGAGTATCATCTGTCACGACCCAGAATGACACAGGATATATAGATATATATATATATATATATATATATTTTTTTTTTTTTTTTTTTTTTTTTTTTATACTTTGTCGCTGTCTCCCGCGTTTGCGAGGTAGCGCAAGGAAACAGACGAAAGAAATGGCCCAACCCCCCCCCCCATACACATGTACATACACACGTCCACACACGCAAATATAGATACCTACACAGCTTTCCATGGTTTACCCCGGACGCTTCACATGCCTTGATTCAATCCACTGACAGCACGTCAACCCCTGTATACCACATCACTCCAATTCGCTCTATTTCTTGCCCTCCTTTCACCCTCCTGCATGTTCAGGCCCCGATCACACAAAATCCTTTTCACTCCATCTTTCCACCTCCAATTTGGTCTCCCTCTTCTCCTCGTTCCCTCCACCTCCGACACATATATCCTCTTGGTCAATCTTTCCTCACTCATTCTCTCCATGTGCCCAAACCATTTCAAAACACCCTCTTCTGCTCTCTCAACCACGCTCTTTTTATTTCCACACATCTCTCTTACCCTTACGTTACTTACTCGATCAAACCACCTCACACCACACATTGTCCTCAAACATCTCATTTCCAGCACATCCATCCTCCTGCGCACAACTCTATCCATAGCCCACGCCTCGCAACCATACAACATTGTTGGAACCACTATTCCTTCAAACATACCCATTTTTGCTTTCCGGGATAATGTTCTCGACTTCCACACATTTTTCAAGGCTCCCAAAATTTTCGCCCCCTCCCCCACCCTATGATCCACTTCCGCTTCCATGGTTCCATCCGCTGACAGATCCACTCCCAGATATCTAAAACACTTCACTTCCTCCAGTTTTTCTCCATTCAAACTCACCTCCCAATTGACTTGACCCTCAACCCTACTGTACCTAATAACCTTGCTCTTATTCACATTTACTCTTAACTTTCTTCTTCCACACACTTTACCAAACTCCGTCACCAGCTTCTGCAGTTTCTCACATGAATCCGCCACCAGCGCTGTATCATCAGCGAACAACAACTGATTCACTTCCCAAGCTCTCTCATCCCCAACAGACTTCATACTTGCCCCTCTTTCCAAAACTCTTGCATTTACCTCCCTAACAACCCCATCCATAAACAAATTAAACAACCATGGAGACATCACACACCCCTGCCGCAAACCTACATTCACTGAGAACCAATCACTTTCCTCTCTTCCTACACGTACACATGCCTTACATCCTCGATAAAAACTTTTCACTGCTTCTAACAACTTTCCTCCCACACCATATATTCTTAATACCTTCCACAGAGCATCTCTATCAACTCTATCATATGCCTTCTCCAGATCCATAAATGCTACATACAAATCCATTTGCTTTTCTAAGTATTTCTCACATACATTCTTCAAAGCAAACACCTGATCCACACATCCTCTACCACTTCTGAAACCACACTGCTCTTCCCCAATCTGATGCTCTGTACATGCCTTCACCCTCTCAATCAGTACCCTCCCATATAATTTACCAGGAATACTCAACAAACTTATACCTCTGTAATTTGAGCACTCACTCTTATACATATATATATATATATATATATATATATATATATATATATATATATATATATATATATATATATATATATATATATATAATCACAGCTCAAGACAGCCAAATACATCAGCCATCAAGTCAGCCCAGCACAGCAAAATTAAGATTACGTTAACAGCAAAATTCAGAAAGGCATAACGAAGCAACATTCTGGGACATCTGACATATGTAATGAAAATCTAACACATCAAATAACAGAACAGCTTAACCGAACGAAGCTCATTAGTGGCTGAGGCAAATTAGTTCCAGATAAGCTGAACAAAACGCGAAAAAAATAACGCACCAACCTTAGCATTATCATAGACATTACTGTTCTTCCTCACCTCATCACCATAACAACATGCAAATATCTACAATGTAGGGAGTTATATACATGTGTGGGTTACAACTTTAGTACAAGTTTGAAGAAATATATGTATGTTTACCTATCTACGTATATACAATAGAGATAGATATACAAGTAAACACATAAACACACGTATAGATACTTGTATATACAATGGACATAAATATACATGTAAACACATAAACACACGCATAGATACTTGCATATAGAATAGACTTAAATATACATGTAAACACATAAACACACGTATAGGTACTTGTATATACAATGGACATAAATATACATGTAAACACATAAACACACGTATATATAGACTTACTTTACCTTCCTGCCCTTGGTGTACCATTCTATAGGGCTCCCATAGCGTGGAACCACAGGTCAAGATTTGTAGCGATTCTGTATCTTAATGGCGTGAGTGTAAGGCAAGTGAAGTGTCAGCGTTCACTGTCCTCACAGCGTGAAAGCCACACCTTGGTCATGACGGATCATGTGACAGAGTAAGCTGAAATGACACTTGTTATGTTGGAGAGGTGAGCAGTGGCCTGAGGGCAGAAGAGAAAGCATAACTCGTGTATTCCTGGGGAGAGTACGTTTACATGAGTGTATGTCCTTTGGTGTTTAAGAGTGGGTCGGGGGATGGCTATTCACTGCTTGTCGAACCATTATAATGTGGCTTTGTTATTGACAGTGTTGTGGTAATGTGAAAAAGGGAATGTTTAAGTATATATTGAGGATGTGTAAAGCTGGGATAGGTTTTTTTTGCTTCTATTTGAGAGTTGATGGTTGGTTATGAAGCGGTTGTGGGTGGGAGGCGTCTAATGCTGCAAGAAAGAACTGGGTGCTGAGCAGGTTGACGTGAAACTGAATTGGAAGTATTTTTGTTTCGTTGTTCAGGTGTTGAATGTTTGCAGTTGTTAGGCAGCTGGTGATTGTTCTCAGTGCTCTGTTTCCCGGGTTTCCAATTTTGTTATATTTCCTTTTGAAAGGTTAAATGAAGAGACAGGATGGATTGCTTGTAAAGATATTAAAGGATCTCTTTTTCTTTTCCAAAGCTGGTGTTGCTGAGTGCTCTATGGTCGCTTAATCTGTTTATGACCTGTGTGTTTGATATTTGTGGTGTGAGGAGGAAATATAACGTGAGTGTTGTATGTGATACCTGACACAGCTAGCGTTGTGCTGAATGAGGTTGGAGGAACAGTTAAGGATATGAGAGGACACAGGTTGGGTTTGATCTGTTACGAGTGAGGAGGTAAATGAATGGTTTCTGTGGGAAACCGATGTTCTATTTTGGAAGAGCTAGTGATCAAACTGCTTGATGAAGTGATGCACATGTTGTATATTGTTGCTTCACTGGTGCCAAGGTGTTGTGAAGTGATTATAAAAAAAAGATCAAGCACATGAGAGGGACTCTTACTTACATGGTTGGCGGGAGAACTGCTCCTTGGAGTACTATTGGTAGAGCTTGAAGATTTGTGAGTTAAAACCTTTGTGACTGACAGTCGCTTCGTGAGTAAGTATGACGCGTTGTGACGACCACCTGTTGATCGATAACGTGTTGGGAGACAACGTAGAATAATCTATTGATTCCTCTTGCTATTACAACTGTAGAGAGCGAAGGCCTTGGTTGGTTGAAACCATCAAGGATGTGTTTTGAGAGGGTTTTTAAGCAGAATGGTAGTGAGGTGCTTGGTTCTAAAGCAGGGTTTGTACTGCAGAGGATTGGGAATTTGATTGGCTGTTGTGGATCAGTTTTGCAAGATACGGACATTGATGACGTCTGTGACGTAGGACGGTAAGAGCAAAGGGTGAGGTGTGGTCACCAGGGTTCGTAATGGGTAGTGTGTTGGCAAGTTTTCTGACACCTGGGTGTTGTATTTTGTTGTATCGTGCACCTCTGTAATATAGTAGTTAGTGTTACTGACAATGACTCATTGGGTACCTGGATTAGGATGATATATATATATATATATATATATATATATATATATATATATATATATATATATATATATATATATATATATATACATATATTATCCCTGGGGTTAGGGGAGAAAGAATACTTCCCACGTATTCTCTGCGTGTCGTAGAAGGCGACTAAAAGGGAAGGGAGCGGGGGGCTGGAAATCCTCCCCTCTCGTTTTTAGTTTTCCAAAAGAAGGAACAGAGAAGCGGGCCAAGTGAGGATTTTCTCCCAAAGGCTCAGTCCTCTGTTTTTAACGCTACCTCACTAACATGGGAAATAGCGAATAGTATAAAAAAAAAAAAAATATATATATATATATATATATATATATATATATATATATATATATATATATATATATATATATTTATTAAAAAAGGGGGTGACTGTATTGTTGACTGGTTGGTAAGGTTATTTAATGTATGTATGACTCATGGTGAGGTGCCTGAGGATTGGCGGAATGCGTGCATAGTGCCATTGTACAAAGGCAAAGGGGATAAGAGTGAGTGCTCAAATTACAGAGGTATAAGCTTGTTGAGTATTCCTGGTAAATTATATGGGAGGGTATTGATTGAGAGGGTGAAGGCATGTACAGAGCATCAGATTGGGGAAGAGCAGTGTGGTTTCAGAAGTGGTAGAGGATGTGTGGATCAGGTGTTTGCTTTGAAGAATGTATGTGAGAAATACTTAGAAAAGCAAATGGATTTGTATGTAGCATTTATGGATCTGGAGAAGGCATATGATAGAGTTGATAGAGATGCTCTGTGGAAGGTATTAAGAATATATGGTGTGGGAGGAAAGTTGTTAGAAGCAGTGAAAAGTTTTTATCGAGGATGTAAGGCATGTGTACGTGTAGGAAGAGAGGAAAGTGATTGGTTCTCAGTGAATGTAGGTTTGCGGCAGGGGTGTGTGATGTCTCCATGGTTGTTTAATTTGTTTATGGATGGGGTTGTTAGGGAGGTAAATGCAAGAGTTTTGGAAAGAGGGGCAAGTATGAAGTCTGTTGGGGATGAGAGAGCTTGGGAAGTGAGTCAGTTGTTGTTCGCTGATGATACAGCGCTGGTGGCTGATTCATGTAAGAAACTGCAGAAGCTGGTGACTGAGTTTGGTAAAGTGTGTGGAAGAAGAAAGTTAAGAGTAAATGTGAATAAGAGCAAGGTTATTAGGTACAGTAGGGTTGAGGGTCAAGTCAATTGGGAGGTGAGTTTGAATGGAGAAAAACTGGAGGAAGTGAAGTGTTTTAGATATCTGGGAGTGGATCTGGCAGCGGATGGAACCATGGAAGCGGAAGTGGATCATAGGGTGGGGGAGGGAGCGAAAATTCTGGGGGCCCTGAAGAATGTGTGGAAGTCGAGAACATTATCTCGGAAAGCAAAAATGGGTATGTTTGAAGGAATAGTGGTTCCAACAATGTTGTATGGTTGCGAGGCGTGGGCTATGGATAGAGTTGTGCGCAGGAGGATGGATGTGCTGGAAATGAGATGTTTGAGGACAATGTGTGGTGTGAGGTGGTTTGATCGAGTGAGCAACGTAAGGGTAAGAGAGATGTGTGGAAATAGAAAGAGCGTGGTTGAGAGAGCAGAAGAGGCTGTTTTGAAGTGGTTTGGGCACATGGAGAGAATGAGTGAGGAAAGATTGACCAAGAGGATATATGTGTCGGAGGTGGAGGGAACGAGGAGAAGAGGGAGACCAAATTGGAGGTGGAAAGATGGAGTGAAAAAGATTTTGTGTGATCGGGGCCTGAACATGCAGGAGGGTGAAAGGAGGGCAAGGAATAGAGTGAATTGGAGCGATGTGGTATACCGGGGTTGACGTGCTGTCAGTGGATTGAATCAAGGCATGTGAAGCGTCTGGGGTAAACCATGGAAAGCTGTGTAGGTATGTATATTTGCGTGTGTGGACGTATGTATATACATGTGTATGGGGGGGGGGGGCATTTCTTTCGTCTGTTTCCTTGCGCTACCTCGCAAACGCGGGAGACAGCGACAAAGTATAAAAAAAAAAAAAAAAAAAATATATATATATATATATATATATATATATATATATATATATATATATATATATATATATATATATATATATACATATATATATATATATATATATATATATATATATATATATATATATATATATATATATATATATATATATATATATATATATATATATATATATATATATGAATAAGACACAACTCGGTCACATGTAATCACGTGCGAAAATCCATATTCCTCTTTGAACATATGAAAAGTGATTTATTTGCGGTTGAAAATGTTTGAAAAGAGGGAGCAGCGAGGATGGTGGTAAATATGCATTTATTCTTCAGGTTTTCCAGTAAATTATCAGACATTTAATTATGGAGGTTTTGAACAAGAGGGATTGATTGATATTTCTATCCTGCTGTGGATCTTTGAATATTTCTAACTTACGGAAGAGGAATATTCACTTTATACACAAATATTTTCATCTGTGTGTGTATTTGTGTTACAGACACAGTATTACCTGCAAGACACCATACGGCCTTGTGAAGACATTTACCACATTTATCATCAGTTAACAATAAAGTTTCTGCATGTCTGTATACATGAATGTATACTTTACAATGACGTAGCTTGATCTTATACATATGGTAATCACCACTGAGAAGATAAATGATTGTCTCCTGATCAATGAGTAATATGATCTGCTGAAATGATTATATGTATCAAGTGAAGATTATTAGATTCTTATTTGTATGCAAATATATTAAAAAAACAACCTTGAGTGTGTATCAGAGTGGATGGGAGGACATCTTAGAAGGCCATGTATATATTAACATTTTAAACACGATGGTTCGATCCCTCCTCCTCCTTACGTCTTACCCTCTTCCAATAACCTTACATCTTATAAGAGTCAGGTCTACAAACACCTGCTAAGCCCTGGTTAACTTCCACTTCCTTCATTTTTCACTCTATTTCTCTCAGCCAACTGAGACATGTTTTGCTCCTGCCATGTCCGTCACCCCTGGATGTGACATGACCTGGGCTCTGACACGACCTTCAAGAACCTGGGCAAAGACCAGGACATCGCCACCAAGGGTCGTACCGTCGTGCTCCAGGGTAGCACCCTTAGGATCAAGGGTCGTACCGTCGTGTTTGAAGGTCGTACCCTCAGTCTCAATAGTCATACTATACTGCTCGTGGGTCGTCCCCTCAGACTCAAGAGTCGTACCGTCGTACTCGAGGGTCGTACCCTCACCACAAGGGTCGTACCGTCGTACTCGAGGGTCGTACCCTCAACACAAGGGCCGAACCGTCGTGCTCGAGGGTCGTACCCTCATCCACAAGGGACGTACCGTCGTGTTCGAGGGTCGTACCCTCAATACAAGGGTCATACCGTCGTGCTCGAGGGTCGTACCCGCATCCACAAGGGTCGTACTGTCGTGCACCCGGCACCCCTCATGTTATTCCACTCATGTTCTCATCATACCAGTGCAGATATCATATCTCTATTGTGCACATCCTTGTGATATGTCATGGTCAACGAAGACATACCCTAAAGCTCTCCTATATCGCCATATATCCGCGTCTAACGTTATATAGAAAGCTAATATATATCACCATATCATAAGCTTGGTGCTTATATATATGTTTCATCAGGTGTTATATAAACTGAACCCCCCACGTATAATATCCCTGCTTATATTTCATTTAAGATTACATATAAGAATAAGCTTAATCTAGACACATATTCACTTTGTCTCACTTTCAAATAAGCTTATATAAAGAATAATTCAAGGCAATATCGAGACATAATTAACCTATTCGTTTCCTATGAATATAATTCAAGCTTGATATCACCATTATTGCCTCCGTCTATTTACAGTGACAGCTTAAACAAGCATAACTTAAGCTTGATGCAAGCATGTATTCGTCCTCGCTGTCTTAAAGATAATCTTACGTCAAGCATAGTTTAAGCTTTACATCATATGTTCACCTTACTTGTCTGCCGTGTAAGCTTATATCAAGCTCACTCTGAGCTTTGTAACATGTATCCACCCTTCCTGTCTTCCACATAAGCTTACATCAAGCGTAATTTCAGCTGTGTATCATCATGGAGTGGTGGTGGTGGTGGTGGTATACAAAGTTGGGGTGTGTGGGTGAGCTGGTGTGGGAGGTTGGTCGACATTCTCAGGAAGAGTCAACCATCGCCACAGTGACTTACCAACAAATTGCCTGCCGCTCCATACCATGTAAAAGTTTGATGATGCTAAGAATTTTATTGAGTGGAATATGTCCTGGATTATGCTGACTTTCACTAGGTTTCGTCCACACGCTTTTTGCCTCGCACACACTCTCTCTCTCTCTTAATGTTTCGTTTTCCTGCTTCGTGTTCGTTTCGGGTTATTCATTGCTTCGTGAACCATGCTTCATTTTGCTTCTGTTCGTGTTTCCTAATACATTTACCCTTTTAGTTATTTCAGTACTTAGTGGAACAGGCTTCGTTCTCTCTGATTCATCGCTTCTTAAACCATGCTTCGTTCTTGTTCATTCACTACTACTTAACTTAAGCTGGTGTGTGTGTGTGTGTGTGTGTGTGTGTGTGTATATATACACCCAGAGGAGTAAAGACATGGTACATATGTACAAGGTTATGAGGCAGGGCAACAAGATTGTAAAACTCTCTCCTTGTAACACACACACACACACATACACACACACACACACACACACACACACACACACACACACACACACACACATACATACACACACACACACACACACACACACACATACACATACACACACACACACACACACACACACACACACACACACACATACACACACACACACTTGAAGGGAGAGAGTCATGTACCCCTGAGGTCTTACAGTGTTTACAGTAAAGTTTCCTGTATCTGTAACTCACTGCATACAGCAGGATGAGAGGTGCTGACACTCCACCATTACCTGATCTTATCTTCATACGTAGGACCTTAGGAACTCTGGCTACACGACTGGAAAAGTGATCAAGTAATGCTTGAGTACGATCATATGGCAGACTTGACTTTTAAATGTCAGATGGTAACGTAGAAAGGAGAAGACGAATGCAGGAGGGAGGGATGGATGTCAACATCTTTGCTGTTCGAGGATAAATGAAAGGATCATAACGGTCAAATTTCGAGTGGTTAGTCTCCACAGAAAAGCTATGGGAAGCAGCAGCTGCAGAAGACAGCTCACGAGAGCAGTGTCTATGATAACACCTGTACAACAGGGATGTTATAGGAGAGGTGATGCCTGTGGCATTAATGAGACGGAAGGGATTTGACTCTACCTTCTGGTTGATAGGCAGGTGGAGGCAGAGCTACCCAAGGAAGGTGAGCACAACCTCATATTCGAGTAAATACAACCCTTGTTGTTATGAAACAGTTTCTCTCAAGAAAAATAACCCAGGCACGTATACAACACTTACAACTTCTGGGAAGCAGACTTGGTGATGATTCTGTGGCACTTCTGGGTAAGCTATGGTTATACTCAACATGTTTGCTGGTGCAAGGGTGGATTGTGGTGTTTTGAAATTGAACAGAGGGGAACCAGTGGCACTGATAACGAGATACAGGAAGAAACTGCGTTTTAACAATGTTGAATTTAACCTGGTTATTGTTTCCCTACCCCGAGGCGCTGCCCACGTTGTAAATGATTGACAAAATACGTTCAATACGAGAGAGAGAGAGAATGAGTATGAGTTGCAGGAGAGGAGGGAGGAATGAAGTGAGGCGTGTGAAGTGGGATCATCAGCATAACAGTTAATGGAATTACAAGATGATTGAGAAGATAATTTGTAGAGAGAAGAAAGAGAATAAGTGGTATGAGAGAACACCAATGGTGACAGAACACGAGGGGAAAGTCCCTCTGTCAAGTTCTCCAATGGATCGGCCGGAGAGGAAGCTGCGCATTAGGGAACAGAGAGAAGCAGAAGAACTAAAGGAAGAGGAGTTAACACGGCCGAGACTAAACACTCGCCCTGTTAAATGCTTTGGAGACGTCGAGAGACGAAATTCCTGAGAAGGGAGAATCAGTGAGGGTGTCACACTTGGAGTGGTCATCAGTAGAACTGTTGCTGCAAAATCTGTGTTTGTGGTCATAAAGACTGGAATGGACTTCTGTTAGATAAACCCGTTATGTTGTATGGGAGGGTCATGACTGAGGCGTTGTATGGGAGGGTCATGACTGAGGCGTTGTATGGGAGGGTCATGACTGAGGCGTTGTATGGGAGGGTCATGACTGAGGCGTTGTATGGGACGGTCATGACTGAGGCGTTGTATGGGAGGGTCATGACTGAGGCGTTGTATGGGAGGGTCATGACTGAGGCGTTGTATGGGAGGGTCATGACTGAGGCGTTGTATGGGAGGGTCATGACTGAGGCGTTGTATGGGAGGGTCATGACTGAGGCGTTGTATGGGAGGGTCATGACTGAGGCGTTGTATGGGAGGGTCATGACTGAGGCGTTGTATGGGAGGGTCATGACTGAGGCGTTGTATGGGAGGGTCATGACTGAGGCGTTGTATGGGAGGGTCATGACTGAGGCGTTGTATGGGAGGGTCATGACTGAGGCGTTGTATGGGAGGGTCATGACTGAGGCGTTGTATGGGAGGGTCATGACTGAGGCGTTGTATGGGAGGGTCATGACTGAGGCGTTGTATGGGAGGGTCATGACTGAGGCGTTGTATGGGAGGGTCATGACTGAGGCGTTGTATGGGAGGGTCATGACTGAGGCGTTGTATGGGAGGGTCATGACTGAGGCGTTGATATGCACAGAACATCTGACTAGGGAGAGGCAATGTTTGCTTTGAAGAATTTGTGAAAAACATTTGGAGAAAGAAAGGGCGTTATATGTCGCATTAACAAAACTAAATCAAACGTGTGATAGGGTTGACAGAGATGGGTTGTGGAAGATGGTACGAATACATGTTGTAAAATGGAAAGCTACTAAATGCAGTGAGTAGTTTTGACCAAGAGTGTTTGGTATGTGTTCGTGTAGAAAGGGAGGAGGATGAGCAGTTCCTGTTGCAGATGAGACTGTTGTATCAAGGATGTGTAATGTCACTATGGCTATTTAATCTGTTCCTTGGACGGGGTCATGAGGGACGTGTTTACGACTGGTTTGGGGTGAAGGGTCAGGTCTTAGTAGTACATTACGCTGGACGATAGACAGGTCTGGGAAGTGAATCACTGTTGTTTACAGATGATGCACTGCAGGTGGCAGACTCTAAAGACAAATCCAAGATGCTGGCGACAGAGTCTGGGAGAATGTGTGAGAGGAAAAATTTGAGAGAAAATCTTGAAGAGATGTAAGTTAATGAGGCGCAGCAGACGGGTGAGCAGGAGGGTCTGAGTGTAAGTTTAAATGGAAAGACCTGGGGGATATGGAGTGCTTCAGGTGTATGGAAGCGGAGGAAGCAGCTGATGAAGAAGAGGAGGACTGAGTGTGGAAGGAAAGATCAGCGTCTGTGAGGGTAAAACTCTGTACGCTGGAAGGTAAAGCGTTGTCGACAGTGTTGTGCTGACGAGAGTCGTATCTCTCAAAAGCAAAGGATAATACTGGACGAAAATGATGGCTACGAATTGCCTGTAGACAGTACGTAGTGTGATTCAAGATGATCGTGTAAGAATTGACATTATAAGAGAGGCTTGTGGTAGAAAGTAAAGTCTGACGGAAAGATGCGACCAGGGTATACCGAAACGATTCGAAGATACGGCAAAGAACGACTGAATAAGAGGATCTATACGTCAGAAGTGAAGCACGTAAGGAAATTGGAAAGACAGAGAAGAACACTAAAGAAGAGAGTAGAATAAGCTCAGGGATAACGGGGCCTGAACTACAGGGATGACGAGAGGCGCCTGTTAATTAGAATAAACTAGAGTTGTGCAGGAGGGACGTGCTGTCAAGGGGCAGAACCACGTGATGTGGTCAAAGTAAACCTCGGTGGTCTGGCTGCTGATACTAGGCTCTGACTTCAGTGAATTATTCATGGAATTATGACTCAAACTGTGGAAAAAAAAAAAGGCCATTTTTCGACTATGCTCGACCCTCAGTATTAAAGCACAGAAAGGTAATAAGGTGTAACAAAGGATCTTCATATTCTTTTCAGTAGATAACAATGAGGAAAAGGAGAAAGGAAAAGTACTGGACCAAGCTAGGGTTCAATCTATTTCCAACCCTTTATGGTATCTTCTGTGTTGTGCATTAAGCTGTTTGATACCAGTACAAGACTTGACACTTTTAAAGCTAATGAATTATAGACGAGAGAATGACTCTCGAAATGTGTTTCATTTTATGCTGATTTCATTAATAAAAGAACAAACGAAGATGGAATCCAACCCTGCTAGATAATTCAGTCCGACCAAAACTAGCCTTTGAAAGATACAAACGTTACTAAAACGTCTTTCGAGTGTCAAACTTGAATTCATCAATATTTCAGTTTGTTCCCAAAACATTTCTGTACTGAGCCTCCGACATGAAGGGATCGTGAATAGATAAGTTCTCCCAATCAAATATTAATTCCGTCTCGACTACTCGACAAATTCTCTCCATTTCTTGCAGCCTCCATTCCTGATGTATGTATCTATCACTCCCGCAAGAAAAGAGCTTCGTCTGAAGTTACGAAGACACGGGGCGTGGATGAGGGTCATGTGGGACTGTGGGTAAGTGGGATCTGGATAACTCTCTGCATCATTGTTGATATACAGTTCTGGGAAATCCTTTACCATACGTCAGACAGATGTAAGTGGTGACAGATAAGAGGTAAACGCGAGACAAAAGATAACAGAATAAGACGTATATTATAATAGGTTTAAGAAGAGGATAAGCAAGAGAGAACATCAAACCTTGAGACACATTCCGGCCGTTGGCTGATGGGCACAACAAACTCCACACACAAACAAAACACTTGAACATCCACCTGCAAGAGATATAATGTTCAGCGTCTAGTGGCTCCCCCAGGGAGACCACAGGGTTCCAAGTCCCCAGCATCTAGTGGCTCCCCCAGGGACACCACAAGGGTCCAGGTCCCCCAGGGTCCAGTGGCCTCCTCAGCTACCTCACAAGGGTGCAAGTCTCCAACATCTATTGGCTCCCTCCGTCACGCCACGGGGGTCCAGATCTTCAAAGTCTATTGTCTCCCACATTTACGCCACAGGGAACCAGGTTCCCCAGCCTAGCCATCATCAGTCATGGCAGCTCCCAACTGACCTAAGTCCTTACAGGCTGTACAATCACATGGAGGACGGGTCACTGTGTATATTGAGAGTTTCTTATTCAATACAGCTCCTGTTTGTTTCTTGTTTATGTACCTGGAGTTTCTAGGTACGTGAAGTTGTTGAAGTTCTTGCCTTTGGCTTCGAACTTCCTTCGTCATTAAGGTCATGTCAACACTTCTAATGTTATCTTCCTTCTACATTGTTGGCTGGCGTTTGTGTATGAAATTACTACATTCTCTACAGTTAGGTGTGGCTGTAGTCAGTAATGATGATGTTCATGTGTTCCGTGGGAGTGTGGTACATCTGGAAGTAGCCTGTGCTGAGTATGTTGAAGAAGATACCAAATTTAAGACAAACTTTCTGTTGACTTTCAGGCATCTGGAAACACAAAACATAGAGAACTGTGAAGTCTTCATCTTGTGCATCTTATATAATCTATAACATTATACAATCCTTTGTTTCTCTACGTCTTCTCTATTGGTCGACTACAATCATCTTCCTTCATCAACCTGAACACTGTAGCACTGAAATTCATCATAAATCAGTTCAAATATATTCTATCATATTCTTTTGGATTTAGTAACCTTATCTACCTGACTGATTGTTGGAAAAGCGTAGTGAAGGGTATGGAGCCAGGGGTAGGTGGGGTCAAGGGGAGAACGTAGTGTGGGTAGTTTACAGTACACTGTGTTGAAATGATGATTACATCAACACAGGAGATAACAGGAGGGCTACAGTGGCTACAGATACCTAGAAAATCCTCCTCCCAAGAGACACAGAGCAACAACAGCATGTCATATATAAAAGCAGACAGTATGAAGTATGTGCATGTGTATATATGTATGTGTCTGTGTGTGTATATATATGTGTACATTGAGATGTATGGGTGTGTATATTTGCGTGTGTGGACGTGTATGTATATACATGTGTATAAGGGGTGGGTTGGGCCATTTCTTTCGTCTGTTTCCTTGCGCTACCTCGCAAACGCGGGAAACAGCGACAAAGCAAAAAAAAGAAAAAAAAAAAAAAATATATATATATATATATATATATATATATATATATATATATATATATATATATATATATATATATATATATATATACAGAAGATTGATACCTTCTTTCTATTTTTCTTTGACATACAATTATTCCATAGATGCGTCGCTTCGTAAATATATCATATGCTGTTGTCGCCAATTCAGCTAAAATGTTCATTTAGTTCCCATGTTCATCCACGTTCAGTTATGACGATCAAGTTGAACATCGTGAGGTTTGTAAGCAAGATTGGCTCATCTCGTTTTCTGAAGTTATGCTTGAGTTATAGTGGCTCTAATTCTGTTGGTTGTAGATATTATGATTATGGTTGTGAGGCGACACCAACAGAGCATATTCTGTGATCACCATGGGTGAAGGGCGTGTAGCTAGCTAGGTGGTAGGTGGAGGCAAGCACAGAGTGTCTGGTGGGTACATAACACCAACATAGGTGGGTGACAGGTGGGCCCAAGTGGTAAGGGCCCCCACCTGGGCCCTCGTCAGTGTGCCACAGGGTTGAACAGAGATAACAGTACCCTGTGTCACTGTTCATCTAGAAACAGCATCAGTGATATATAGACAAGTGATTGTGATGGAAATACAAAGATTACACACACACGACTTTCGTCTTTATCATCATTACGTATCTAATCTCACATAGATGATAATCTCCTAATGATGATTACCTCCTAATGAAAGATGATAATCTCGTAATGATAATTTATTCCCAATGATAATTATCTCCTAATTATGATCGTCATCTTCCAATGATCATTTAAATAACTTACGCTCTATGGTCATCCTAGTGACGTGGAACTGCCTTACCTCCATCATGATAATCATAAAGATAATCAGATAATTGTTAGTATAATTACTTTTCCGTTTATGACCAAATGAGATTCTGTGTGGTTTACGCTCAAACATTACAACACCAAAAATTGTGTTTAACTCTACGGGAAATACCATGTCCTTACCACAGGTACCTGAGGGAACACAGGTCATCACTAGTTCCAGGTCACACTGGTCACAACCTGAGACCACTAGTATTACCTGTGATGATTCATAACGTGAGTAATACACGTAGATATTTGAGTAATGATAGATATTCTTTTAGTAATTTGTTACTACGGATTTGTTTATCCTGTATTAAGAAGTGTTCTCAGGTATGTTCCCTAAAGAGAGAGAGAGAGAGAGAGAGAGAGAGAGAGTAGCAGCAGTAACACCAGGAACAATGCTACTGTGTCACACACACACACACACACACACACACACACACACACACACACACACACACACACACTGTACTTTCCCATCATTTCTAATTGTCTTTGCAGGAACAGATAAAAATGAAGGAGTTTTGCCTCCCCTTCTGCGTGACAGCTCTCTCTCTCCCTCTCTCCCTTTCCCTCTCTCCCTCTCCCTCCCCTTCCATCTCTCTTTCATCCTCCTCTCCCCTTGGGCCAAGTTTGGTCGAAGTCATGAATAAACGGCGTGTAAACCACCATCTGATAAATGGAATCCTGCCTCTCCATTCCTGGTCTTCTGTTGTTTGTCAATGGTTCATGGTGGTCTGTGCTGCCGTCACCACGCCGTGTGTAGTGTGGTCTTATATGGTGTGGGACCGATGGTTCATGGTGGTCTGTGCTGCCGTCACCACACTTGTGTAGTGTGGTCTTATATGGTGTGGGTCTGATGGTTCATGGTGGTCTTTATTGGCAGAAACCCTCCGTCATTTCCCTGTTGCTCTTGCAACCTCGAGGTCCTCCTCTGTGAGTGGCAGGTCACTCACTTGACCACGTCCTACGGGCGGCACTCTCTCTCTCTCTCTCTCTCTCTCTCTCTCTCTTGGCCCAAAGTGGCATGCATGTCTCCTGTTGGTCTACCAACAGTTTTAACCGAGCCTTCCGTTTCCTGCCTCGTACTCCAGAGATCTGGAGCCAAGAGGAAGCCAGAGTGGTGAGGTCAACCCATGTGGTCAACCCATGTGGTCAGGTCATGAGGCCAGGTCATGTGGCCAGGTCATGTGGTCAGGTCATGTGGTCAGGTCATGAGGCCAGGTCATGTGGTCAGGTCATGTGGTCAGGTCTTGTGCTCCATACAGCCCTGAGGAAGATGACCCATGAAGAGATTCCAGGAGAAGAATACCCCAATGCCAGAAGTATACCCCATTGCAAGGAGAAGTATACCCCATTGCCAGGATAAGTATACCCCATTGCCAAAAGTATACCCCATTGCCAGGATAAGTATACCCCATTGCCAAGAGAAGTATACTTCAATGCCAGAAGTATACCCCATTGCAAGGAGAAGTATACCCCATTGCCAGGATAAGTATACCCCATTGCAAGGAGAAGTATACCCCATTGCCATGAGAAGTATACCCCATTGCAAGGAGAAGTATACCCCATTGCCATGAGAAGTATACCCCATTGCAAGGAGAAGTATACCCCATTGCCATGAGAAGTATACCCCATTGCAAGGAGAAGTATACCCCATTGCCATGAGAAGTATACCCCATTGCCATGAGAAGTATACCCCATTGCCAGGATAAGTATACCCCATTGCAAGGAGAAGTATACCCCATTGCCAAAAGTATACCCCATTGCCAGGATAAGTATACCCCATTGCAAGGAGAAGTATACCCCATTGCAAGGAGAAGTATACCCCATTGCAAGGAGAAGTATACCCCATTGCCATGAGAAGTATACCCCATTGCCAGGATAAGTATACCCCATTGCCAGGATAAGTATACCCCATTGCCAAAAGTATACCCCATTGCCAAAAGTATACCCCATTGCCATGAGAAGTATACCCCATTGCCATGAGAAGTATACCCCAATGCCAGAAGTATACCCCATTGCCAAAAGTATACCCCATTGCCAAAAGTATACCCCATTGCCATGAGAAGTATACCCCATTGCCAGGATAAGTATACCCCATTGCAAGGAGAAGTATACCCCATTGCCATGAGAAGTATACCCCATTGCCAAAAGTATACCCCATTGCAAGGAGAAGTATACCCCATTGCCATGAGAAGTATACCCCATTGCCAAAAGTATACCCCATTGCCAGGATAAGTATACCCCATTGCCATGAGAAGTATACCCCATTGCAAGGAGAAGTATACCCCATTGCAAGGAGAAGTATACCCCATTGCAAGGAGAAGTATACCCCATTGCCAGGATAAGTATACCCCATTGCCATGAGAAGTATACCCCATTGCCAGGATAAGTATACCCCATTGCCAAAAGTATACCCCATTGCCATGAGAAGTATACCCCATTGCCATGAGAAGTATACCCCATTGCCATGAGAAGTATACCCCATTGCAAGGAGAAGTATACCCCATTGCCATGAGAAGTATACCCCATTGCCATGAGAAGTATACCCCATTGCCAAAAGTATACCCCATTGCCATGAGAAGTATACCCCATTGCAAGGAGAAGTATACCCCATTGCAAGGAGAAGTATACCCCATTGCCAAAAGTATACCCCATTGCCAGGATAAGTATACCCCATTGCCAAAAGTATACCCCATTGCCATGAGAAGTATACCCCATTGCAAGGAGAAGTATACCCCATTGCCAAAAGTATACCCCATTGCCAGGATAAGTATACCCCATTGCCATGAGAAGTATACCCCATTGCCAGGATAAGTATACCCCATTGCCAAAAGTATACCCCATTGCCATGAGAAGTATACCCCATTGCCAAAAGTATACCCCATTGCCAAAAGTATACCCCATTGCCATGAGAAGTATACCCCAATGCCAGAAGTATACCCCATTGCCAGGATAAGTATACCCCATTGCAAGGAGAAGTATACCCCAATGCCAGAAGTATACCCCATTGCCATGAGAAGTATACCCCATTGCAAGGAGAAGTATACCCCATTGCAAGGAGAAGTATACCCCATTGCCATGAGAAGTATACCCCAATGCCAGAAGTATACCCCATTGCCAAAAGTATACCCCATTGCCATGAGAAGTATACCCCATTGCCAGGATAAGTATACCCCATTGCCATGAGAAGTATACCCCAATGCCAGAAGTATACCCCATTGCCAGGATAAGTATACCCCATTGCCATGAGAAGTATACCCCATTGCCATGAGAAGTATACCCCATTGCAAGGAGAAGTATACCCCAATGCCAGAAGTATACCCCATTGCCATGAGAAGTATACCCCATTGCCATGAGAAGTATACCCCATTGCCAAAAGTATACCCCATTGCAAGGAGAAGTATACCCCATTGCAAGGAGAAGTATACCCCATTGCCATGAGAAGTATACCCCATTGCCATGAGAAGTATACCCCATTGCCATGAGAAGTATACCCCATTGCCATGAGAAGTATACCCCATTGCCATGAGAAGTATACCCCAATGCCAGGATAAGTATACCCCATTGCAAGGAGAAGTATACCCCATTGCCAGGATAAGTATACCCCATTGCAAGGAGAAGTATACCCCATTGCCATGAGAAGTATACCCCATTGCCAGGATAAGTATACCCCATTGCCATGAGAAGTATACCCCATTGCCATGAGAAGTATACCCCATTGCCAGGATAAGTATACCCCATTGCCATGAGAAGTATACCCCATTGCCAGGATAAGTATACCCCATTGCCATGAGAAGTATACCCCATTGCCATGAGAAGTATACCCCATTGCCATGAGAAGTATACCCCATTGCCATGAGAAGTATACCCCATTGCCAGGATAAGTATACCCCATTGCCATGAGAAGTATACCCCATTGCCAGGATAAGTATACCCCATTGCAAGGAGAAGTATACCCCATTGCCATGAGAAGTATACCCCATTGCCAGGATAAGTATACCCCATTGCCATGAGAAGTATACCCCATTGCAAGGAGAAGTATACCCCATTGCCAGGATAAGTATACCCCATTGCCATGAGAAGTATACCCCATTGCAAGGAGAAGTATACCCCATTGCCATGAGAAGTATACCCCATTGCCAGGATAAGTATACCCCATTGCCATGAGAAGTATACCCCATTGCCATGAGAAGTATACCCCATTGCCATGAGAAGTATACCCCATTGCAAGGAGAAGTATACCCCATTGCCAGGATAAGTATACCCCATTGCCATGAGAAGTATACCCCATTGCAAGGAGAAGTATACCCCATTGCCATGAGAAGTATACCCCATTGCCATGAGAAGTATACCCCATTGCCATGAGAAGTATACCCCATTGCCATGAGAAGTATACCCCATTGCCAGGATAAGTATACCCCATTGCCAGGATAAGTATACCCCATTGCCAGGATAAGTATACCCCATTGCCATGAGAAGTATACCCCATTGCAAGGAGAAGTATACCCCATTGCCAGGATAAGTATACCCCATTGCCAGGATAAGTATACCCCATTGCAAGGAGAAGTATACCCCATTGCCAGGATAAGTATACCCCATTGCCATGAGAAGTATACCCCATTGCCATGAGAAGTATACCCCATTGCAAGGAGAAGTATACCCCATTGCCATGAGAAGTATACCCCATTGCCATGAGAAGTATACCCCATTGCCATGAGAAGTATACCCCATTGCCAGGATAAGTATACCCCATTGCCATGAGAAGTATACCCCATTGCCAGGATAAGTATACCCCATTGCCATGAGAAGTATACCCCATTGCCATGAGAAGTATACCCCATTGCCAGGATAAGTATACCCCATTGCAAGGAGAAGTATACCCCATTGCCATGAGAAGTATACCCCATTGCCATGAGAAGTATACCCCATTGCCAGGATAAGTATACCCCATTGCCATGAGAAGTATACCCCATTGCCATGAGAAGTATACCCCATTGCCAGGATAAGTATACCCCATTGCCAGGATAAGTATACCCCATTGCCAGGATAAGTATACCCCATTGCCATGAGAAGTATACCCCATTGCAAGGAGAAGTATACCCCATTGCAAGGAGAAGTATACCCCATTGCCAGGATAAGTATACCCCATTGCCAGGATAAGTATACCCCATTGCAAGGAGAAGTATACCCCATTGCCATGAGAAGTATACCCCATTGCCATGAGAAGTATACCCCATTGCCAGGATAAGTATACCCCATTGCCATGAGAAGTATACCCCATTGCCAGGATAAGTATACCCCATTGCCAGGATAAGTATACCCCATTGCCAGGATAAGTATACCCCATTGCCATGAGAAGTATACCCCATTGCCAGGATAAGTATACCCCATTGCAAGGAGAAGTATACCCCATTGCCATGAGAAGTATACCCCATTGCCATGAGAAGTATACCCCATTGCCATGAGAAGTATACCCCATTGCCATGAGAAGTATACCCCATTGCCAGGATAAGTATACCCCATTGCCATGAGAAGTATACCCCATTGCCATGAGAAGTATACCCCATTGCCATGAGAAGTATACCCCATTGCCAGGATAAGTATACCCCATTGCCATGAGAAGTATACCCCATTGCCAGGATAAGTATACCCCATTGCCAAAAGTATACCCCATTGCCAGGATAAGTATACCCCATTGCCAGGATAAGTATACCCCATTGCAAGGAGAAGTATACCCCATTGCAAGGAGAAGTATACCCCATTGCCAGGATAAGTATACCCCATTGCCATGAGAAGTATACCCCATTGCCAAAAGTATACCCCATTGCCAGGATAAGTATACCCCATTGCCATGAGAAGTATACCCCATTGCCAGGATAAGTATACCCCATTGCCAGGATAAGTATACCCCATTGCCATGAGAAGTATACCCCATTGCCATGAGAAGTATACCCCATTGCCAGGATAAGTATACCCCATTGCAAGGAGAAGTATACCCCATTGCCATGAGAAGTATACCCCATTGCCATGAGAAGTATACCCCATTGCAAGGAGAAGTATACCCCATTGCCATGAGAAGTATACCCCATTGCCATGAGAAGTATACCCCATTGCCAAAAGTATACCCCATTGCAAGGAGAAGTATACCCCATTGCCATGAGAAGTATACCCCATTGCCATGAGAAGTATACCCCAATGCCAGAAGTATACCCCATTGCCATGAGAAGTATACCCCATTGCCATGAGAAGTATACCCCATTGCCATGAGAAGTATACCCCATTGCCAGGATAAGTATACCCCATTGCCAGGATAAGTATACCCCATTGCAAGGAGAAGTATACCCCATTGCAAGGAGAAGTATACCCCAATGCCAGAAGTATACCCCATTGCAAGGAGAAGTATACCCCATTGCCAGGATAAGTATACCCCATTGCAAGGAGAAGTATACCCCAATGCCAGAAGTATACCCCATTGCAAGGAGAAGTATACCCCAATGCCAGAAGTATACCCCATTGCAAGGAGAAGTATACCCCATTGCCAAAAGTATACCCCATTGCCAGGATAAGTATACCCCATTGCAAGGAGAAGTATACCCCATTGCAAGGAGAAGTATACCCCATTGCAAGGAGAAGTATACCCCAATGCCAGAAGTATACCCCATTGCAAGGAGAAGTATACCCCATTGCCAGGATAAGTATACCCCATTGCAAGGAGAAGTATACCCCAATGCCAGAAGTATACCCCATTGCAAGGAGAAGTATACCCCATTGCCAAAAGTATACCCCATTGCCAGGATAAGTATACCCCATTGCCAGGATAAGTATACCCCATTGCCATGAGAAGTATACCCCATTGCCAGGATAAGTATACCCCATTGCAAGGAGAAGTATACCCCATTGCAAGGAGAAGTATACCCCATTGCAAGGAGAAGTATACCCCATTGCAAGGAGAAGTATACCCCATTGCAAGGAGAAGTATACCCCATTGCAAGGAGAAGTATACCCCATTGCAAGGAGAAGTATACCCCATTGCAAGGAGAAGTATACCCCATTGCAAGGAGAAGTATACCCCATTGCAAGGAGAAGTATACCCCATTGCAAGGAGAAGTATACCCCATTGCAAGGAGAAGTATACCCCATTGCAAGGAGAAGTATACCCCATTGCAAGGAGAAGTATACCCCATTGCAAGGAGAAGTATACCCCATTGCAAGGAGAAGTATACCCCATTGCAAGGAGAAGTATACCCCATTGCAAGGAGAAGTATACCCCATTGCAAGGAGAAGTATACCCCATTGCCAAAAGTATACCCCATTGCCATGAGAAGTATACCCCATTGCCATGAGAAGTATACCCCAATGCCAGAAGTATACCCCATTGCAAGGAGAAGTATACCCCATTGCCATGAGAAGTATACCCCATTGCCATGAGAAGTATACCCCATTGCCAGGATAAGTATACCCCATTGCCAGGATAAGTATACCCCATTGCCAGGATAAGTATACCCCATTGCCATGAGAAGTATACCCCATTGCCATGAGAAGTATACCCCATTGCCATGAGAAGTATACCCCATTGCCATGAGAAGTATACCCCATTGCCATGAGAAGTATACCCCATTGCAAGGAGAAGTATACCCCAATGCCAGAAGTATACCCCATTGCCATGAGAAGTATACCCCATTGCCATGAGAAGTATACCCCAATGCCAGAAGTATACCCCATTGCCATGAGAAGTATACCCCATTGCAAGGAGAAGTATACCCCAATGCCAGAAGTATACCCCATTGCCAAAAGTATACCCCATTGCCATGAGAAGTATACCCCAATGCCAGAAGTATACCCCATTGCAAGGAGAAGTATACCCCATTGCCATGAGAAGTATACCCCATTGCCATGAGAAGTATACCCCATTGCCATGAGAAGTATACCCCATTGCCATGAGAAGTATACCCCATTGCCATGAGAAGTATACCCCATTGCCATGAGAAGTATACCCCATTGCCATGAGAAGTATACCCCATTGCCAGGATAAGTATACCCCATTGCCATGAGAAGTATACCCCATTGCCATGAGAAGTATACCCCATTGCCAGGATAAGTATACCCCATTGCCATGAGAAGTATACCCCATTGCCATGAGAAGTATACCCCATTGCCATGAGAAGTATACCCCATTGCCATGAGAAGTATACCCCATTGCCATGAGAAGTATACCCCATTGCCATGAGAAGTATACCCCATTGCCATGAGAAGTATACCCCATTGCCATGAGAAGTATACCCCATTGCCATGAGAAGTATACCCCAATGCCAGAAGTATACCCCATTGCCAAAAGTATACCCCATTGCCATGAGAAGTATACCCCATTGCCATGAGAAGTATACCCCATTGCCATGAGAAGTATACCCCATTGCAAGGAGAAGTATACCCCATTGCCATGAGAAGTATACCCCATTGCCATGAGAAGTATACCCCATTGCCATGAGAAGTATACCCCATTGCCATGAGAAGTATACCCCATTGCCATGAGAAGTATACCCCATTGCCATGAGAAGTATACCCCATTGCCATGAGAAGTATACCCCATTGCCAGGATAAGTATACCCCATTGCCATGAGAAGTATACCCCATTGCCATGAGAAGTATACCCCATTGCCATGAGAAGTATACCCCATTGCCATGAGAAGTATACCCCATTGCCATGAGAAGTATACCCCATTGCCATGAGAAGTATACCCCATTGCCAGGATAAGTATACCCCATTGCCATGAGAAGTATACCCCATTGCAAGGAGAAGTATACCCCATTGCCATGAGAAGTATACCCCATTGCCAGGATAAGTATACCCCATTGCCATGAGAAGTATACCCCATTGCAAGGAGAAGTATACCCCATTGCCATGAGAAGTATACCCCATTGCCATGAGAAGTATACCCCATTGCCATGAGAAGTATACCCCATTGCCATGAGAAGTATACCCCATTGCCATGAGAAGTATACCCCATTGCAAGGAGAAGTATACCCCATTGCCAGGATAAGTATACCCCATTGCCATGAGAAGTATACCCCATTGCCATGAGAAGTATACCCCATTGCCAAAAGTATACCCCATTGCCATGAGAAGTATACCCCATTGCCAGGATAAGTATACCCCATTGCAAGGAGAAGTATACCCCATTGCCATGAGAAGTATACCCCATTGCAAGGAGAAGTATACCCCAATGCCAGAAGTATACCCCATTGCCAAAAGTATACCCCATTGCAAGGAGAAGTATACCCCATTGCCATGAGAAGTATACCCCATTGCCATGAGAAGTATACCCCATTGCCAGGATAAGTATACCCCATTGCAAGGAGAAGTATACCCCATTGCCATGAGAAGTATACCCCATTGCCAAAAGTATACCCCATTGCCAGGATAAGTATACCCCATTGCCAGGATAAGTATACCCCATTGCAAGGAGAAGTATACCCCATTGCCATGAGAAGTATACCCCATTGCCAAAAGTATACCCCATTGCCATGAGAAGTATACCCCATTGCCAAAAGTATACCCCATTGCCATGAGAAGTATACCCCATTGCCATGAGAAGTATACCCCATTGCCAGGATAAGTATACCCCATTGCCAGGATAAGTATACCCCATTGCCAGGATAAGTATACCCCATTGCCATGAGAAGTATACCCCATTGCCATGAGAAGTATACCCCATTGCCAAAAGTATACCCCATTGCCATGAGAAGTATACCCCATTGCAAGGAGAAGTATACCCCATTGCAAGGAGAAGTATACCCCATTGCAAGGAGAAGTATACCCCATTGCCAGGATAAGTATACCCCATTGCCATGAGAAGTATACCCCATTGCCAGGATAAGTATACCCCATTGCCAGGATAAGTATACCCCATTGCCATGAGAAGTATACCCCATTGCAAGGAGAAGTATACCCCATTGCAAGGAGAAGTATACCCCAATGCCAGAAGTATACCCCATTGCAAGGAGAAGTATACCCCATTGCAAGGAGAAGTATACCCCATTGCAAGGAGAAGTATACCCCATTGCAAGGAGAAGTATACCCCATTGCCAGGATAAGTATACCCCATTGCCATGAGAAGTATACCCCATTGCAAGGAGAAGTATACCCCATTGCCAGGATAAGTATACCCCATTGCAAGGAGAAGTATACCCCATTGCAAGGAGAAGTATACCCCATTGCCAGGATAAGTATACCCCATTGCCAGGATAAGTATACCCCATTGCAAGGAGAAGTATACCCCAATGCCAGAAGTATACCCCATTGCCATGAGAAGTATACCCCATTGCCAAAAGTATACCCCATTGCAAGGAGAAGTATACCCCATTGCAAGGAGAAGTATACCCCATTGCAAGGAGAAGTATACCCCATTGCCAAAAGTATTACACGTTCCTACATGTCTTATGTCTACCATGTCTCATGTTCTACTGTCTCCATGTTCATACTGTCTTGTTCTACCATGTCTTCACGCCCATGTCTTTGTTCCTACCATTTTCTCCACGTTCCTACCATGTCCTCACGTTCCTACCATGTCTTCACGTTCCTACCATGTCTTCATGTTCCTACCATGTCTTCATGTTCCTACCATGTCTCCATGTTCATACCATGTCCTTACGTTCCTACCATGTCTTCACGTTCCTACCATGTCTTCATGTTCCTACCATGTCTCCACGTTCCTACCATGTCCTCACGTTCCTACCATGTCTTCACGTTCCTACCATGTCTTCATGTTCCTACCATGTCTCCACGTTCCTACCATGTCTTCACGTTCCTACCATGTCTTCACGTTCCTACCATGTCTTCATGTTCCTACCATGTCTTCATGTTCCTACCATGTCTTCACGTTCCTACCATGTCTTCACGTTCCTACCATGTCTTCATGTTCCTACCATGTCTTCACGTTCCTACCATGTCTTCACGTTCCTACCATGTCTCCACGTTCCTACCATGTCTTCATGTTCCTACCATGTCTTCATGTTCCTACCATGTCCTCACGTTCCTACCATGTCTCCACGTTCCTACCATGTCTTCATGTTCCTACCATGTCTTCACGTTCCTACCATGTCTCCACGTTCCTACCATGTCTTCATGTTCCTACCATGTCTTCATGTTCCTACCATGTCTTCATGTTCCTACCATGTCCTCACGTTCCTACCATGTCTTCATGTTCCTACCATGTCTTCATGTTCCTACCATGTCCTCACGTTCCTACCATGTCTTCATGTTCCTACCATGTCTTCATGTTCCTACCATGTCCTCACGTTCCTACCATGTCTTCATGTTCCTACCATGTCTTCATGTTCCTACCATGTCTCCACGTTCCTACCATGTCTCCTTGTTCCTACCATGTCTTCATGTTCCAACCATGTCCTCGCGACCCTACCATGTCCTTACGTTCCTACCATGTCTTCACGTTCCAACCATGTCCTGGCGACCCTACCCGTTCCAGGCGTCTTCACGTTCCAGCCATGTCGTGTTCACCTTAGTGGAATGTCCTGGAAACCTTGAAAGATTTGTGATCGTAAGCTACACATTAATATTTTTCTGTCCTCGAATTTCTTGTGAGATTTGAAATGTCGTCATTTCAATCTTTTGTTTTTGTGAAGAAGATGACCTAGGAAGATCACACTGGCAACCATTTCTTAAAATCTGGATTTAATGGGAAAATATTTTGGGAAGTGGTCAACCACTCAGTCTTCCAATTTTGGAAATTGTTTAGGTTTTCTTGTAAGTTATTGCAGTCACCCTCACTTCTTGCTTCCCTCATGATCTTGGCGTCAACACATCCAGGTAGGAGGCCAGTTCTTCCAGCAGGTCACTAACATAGATCAAGTGGAGCCATAGCTTCTTCGAGAGAGGTCACTGTGGGTCACCAACAGTTGACCTCTGGCCATCATCAAGATGGTTCCTCTAACATGACCTGAGACTGTCTCATGAAATGGCTTAATTCCAGTAACACCTTCAGGTAATTCCAGGTAATTCTGACATTCCTTTGTCGTATAATTCTGACATTTCTCTGTCGTATAATCCACTGCCTTATATATTCTCCTGTCTCACAGTCGGTAACATAATTCGAGAAATCATACACGACAGAGTCCGGCGCTTTG
Organism: Panulirus ornatus; assembly: GCF_036320965.1. Taxonomy (NCBI): domain Eukaryota; kingdom Metazoa; phylum Arthropoda; class Malacostraca; order Decapoda; family Palinuridae; genus Panulirus; species Panulirus ornatus. The sequence continues at coordinate 26,520,628 of NC_092261.1, forward strand.
GCTCAATTACGACTTATAACACGACCTGCTGTAGTAAAACCCTCGCTACAATATGTATACGCTGGCCCGGCTGTAGCTGAGTAACATACACGAGAGTTTTGGGGCGATGGAGAATCGTATATCCCACATTCGTTCATTTCCGTGGCTAGCGCTCACTCCAACCTCCATTTTCTCTCCCCCACAGCCCGCTTTTTATTGGAGCGGAACAGCGCTGCCGGACGTATAACTCATCAATTTTACATGTGGGGGTCTTTGAGGATGACGCTTGACCTTTGGATTTCATAAGAAAATCGTAAGATGAACCAGGACCACAGGGGTCATCACCGACCCTTGAGCAATACGTCAAACAACTTGGTCATATAAATCAGGTGTTCCCAGTGGGTTTGAACCACCACCTGTGCCGTACAACATGACAAGAACTGAGGACCTGGTAACGGAGGCCAGAGTGACCACTGTGGTTTACGGTCGAGATGAAAATAGAAAAATTAAGAACGAGCAAATATCTTAGGAAAATGGGAATGGTTGAAAGGGGCGTAGGAGGCATTGTGAGGGGCGTTCTCATTGAGAGCAATAAGCTGTTCAGCCCAACGGTACACGACGGTACACCCCTTGAACGCGACGGTACACCCCTTGAAGACGACGGTACGGCACTTGGATATAACGGCTTGCCCCTTGACCTGACCCGTAAGGGCTCGATCGAAGGCCAGGTCATGATACCTAAGGGTCGTACCGTTGTCTTCAAGGGTCGCAAAGTCTTTCTCAAATGGTTAAAGGAGGCATCACAACGACTCGTCTTCGTGTGGTTGGTCTCCACATAGAAACTATGGGAAGCAGCAGCCAAATGTGTGCCACGGGTTCAGGTCACATAAGCTGGGACATAGGCAGGTAGCTCACAAGAGCAGTGGCCGAAACGATATCTGTAGAAGAGAGAGAGAGAAGGAAGCAATATCGTGTCAAATGAAAAAGAAATGGTTACAGAGAATCAATAGCTGGAGAGTTAGCAAGCCAGAGAAGACTTCTGATTCCTTCTGAGTCAACGATGTGTGGAATGATAATTAACCCAGATACGTGAGCAATAATCCAGGCCTGTGTAAGAGAGGTTCCTGTAAGATATACATTAGCTGTTCCCAGGGATGACCGTACCACCCACACATTCCCAGTTTTTTAAGAAGCAAACTTGTGATTGTTCAGTGCAATGTCTTTGTTTGAGAGAAATGAGGATATAGCTATGTCCAGCGAGTACATGCTACTGCAGGTTTGACTCTGGTCTTTTGAAACTGAAACGTAAAAACGTTTAAAGATAAACACTGTGTTTTTGCTTCATTGAATTTGAACAGGTTACTACAGATAGAAAAATAAGAAATATGTCTGGTGCAAGGAAAAGGACGAGTACCAGAGCAAGTTGCACGAGGTCCATTGGCTGAAGTGGAGGTGTGGCAGAGGAGTGAATGTTGCTGGAAGGAAATAGAAGAAAGAACATCTATGAAGAGAAAAAATAGGGGATGTTAGATATGGCTGGTGGACAGTGTTAAGGTTATACGACGTGGGACGAAGACTTCAAATGCAGTGATGCAGTGAGGAGGTTAGAGCGAGAGAGTACGATTGTGTGTGTGAGTTGGGAAATAAGGAGAGTGATTGGTTCATGGTTAAGGTGAGTATGCACCATTGGGTTTGTTAGGCCACCGAGGCTGTTAAATCTCCGGCATGATGGAGTGGAAAGATTAGAAAGTAAATAAGTTGCTGTTAGGCTCAGTTGTTTCACATCATTACCTCACTTTCATTCAAGTGAACTCTCAACTTCCTCCTTTCACAAACTCTCTCAAATTTGGACACTACATCTGTAGCTATTTTCTTGAGTCTGCCACCAGCACCGTGCCCTCTGCAAACAGCAACTGACTCACCTCCTAGCTAGGCCCAGCCTCACCAGCATACCGTTGGTCCTCCCCTCAACACCTTCACATTCACCTCCCTCACCATCACATCCGTAAACAGATTGATCAGCTATGGTGACATCAAACTTCCTTCATTCGTACCCACCTTCACGTGGAACTACCAACCTTCCTCCCTTCATACGCCTCACTCCTTATAAAAACTCCTGTCTGCATCTAGTAGCTCTCCTCCTTCATCATATATTCGTAACACCTTCCGCGGAGCAGAAGAGGGTGGAAATGTTGAAAATAAAGTGCGTGAGGACAATATGTGGTCTGATGAGGGCTGGTCGTGGGAGGAATGACAGCGTAAGAGAGACGTAATAGTAAACAGAGTGTGACTGAGGGAGCTGGGCAGGGTGTACTGCAATAGTCTGGTCATATAGAGAAGATGAGCCAGATAGACCAACTAAGACTATATACGTGTCAGAAGTGAAGGGAACATAGGTCAAATGGAGGCTGAGAAGGATGTGATATAAAGGCGTGAAAGATGCTTTGGGCCATCGGGGCCTGAACGTGCAGGAGGGTGTGAGGCGTGCATGGGATAGACCAAGTTAGAGCGATGTGGTATACAGGGGACACGTGCTATCAGCGAGGTTGAACCAGGACATATGAAGCGGTCAGGGGAAACCACAGAAAGGTCTGTGAGGCTCGGTTGTGGGTAGGGAGCTCTGGCCTCGGTGCATTTTACATGAGTAGAGGGAGTTTGTACTGGTACATTATTCCACATTATTCCTGTTACCCTCCCCTTCTTCTACCTCCTTCCCCTCTCCTTCCCTCTCTTCCTCTTCCTGCTACCCTCATTCCCCTCTCCCTCCCTCCCTCCCTCCCTTCCCCTCTCTCATCCTCTGGCCTCACTCTCCCCTTCGCCTGGTTCAGGTTGAGCTCACCGTGTGTAAGATATCTGTGAAAACCTTTTGGCCAGTTCGCCTCCAATTCTCCCGCGGTGTGGAACGCGTCTTACAGATTGATAAACTTTTGTAACATTTTTCTTAATTTTGTTTCGGGAGTTCTGCGTCATTTTTTGGTTAGTTAGTTACGGTTTGTGTAGAAGATGATCCTCAGACCTTTAGTCTAATTCTTCCCCTCTTGGAGAACTTGTGAAACTAATGAAGATTTCTGGGAAAATCACTTTCCTTTAAGGTTAAAAGAAATTACGTATCAACATGTGATTTTTTTTTTTTTTGTTCAAACCCGTTACCTTTGTACTTGGTTTCCATATGTAATCAGACCCACAACACCCAGGTATTGTAATCAGACCCACAACACCCAGGTATTGTAATCAGACCCACAACACCCAGGTATTGATTATTAGACCCACAACACCCAGGTATTGATCATTAGACCCACAACACCCAGGTATTGATTATTCATAACCCAAGGGAAGCCTGAGGTCATTGTTCACAACCATCATATCTCCACATCCAGTATTGTCTGTATGATACAGGCGAGCTATACATTGAAAGATAAAGCCCAAAATCCTCTTACATCGCCATACCGTAAACTGGGTCAAGCTATGGCCAGTTGGCACAGATAACGCGATGTCCAAGTGGCACAGAAAAAGCCATGGCCAGATGATGCTAGTAAAGCCATGGCCAGGTGATACCAGTAAAGGATATGGCCAGCTGAAACCAGTAAAGCCATGGCCAGATGATGCTAGTAAAGCCATGGCCAGATGATGCTAGTAAAGCCATGGCCAGGTGACACCAGTATAGGATATGGCCAGGTGAAACCAGTAAAGCCATAGCCAGGTGACACAGATAAAGGCATTGCCAGGTGACACCAATAAAGCCATGGTCAGGTGACACAGGTAAAGCCATGGCCAGGTGACACAGGCAGGTAGAGCCAAGGGAACGCTAATGCACATCTCTCCCAGTTATTAACGCTATAAATACGTAACTAATTCTTTGCAAGTTACAATTTCATGAATTCTTTTTAAAACGTTTGACCTGAAGACTAGTGTACAGACATGTGACCTGATGGTTCTGGTGTACAGACATGTGTGACCTGATGGTTCTGGTGTACAGAAATGTGACCTAATGGTTCTGGTGTACAGACATGTGTGACCTGATGGTTCTGGTGTACAGACATGTGACCTAATGGTTCTGGTGTACAGACATGTGTGACCTGTGGTTCTGGTGTACAGACATGTGTGACCTGATAATTTTGGTGTACAGACATGTGTGACCTGATGGCTCTGGTGTACAGACATGTGTGACCTGATGGCTCTGGTGTACAGACATGTGTGATCTGATGGCTCTGGTGTACAGACATGTGTGATCTGATGGCTCTGGTGTACAGATATGTGTGACCTGATGGTTCTGATGTACAGACATGTGTGACCTGATGATTCTGGTGTACAGACATGTGTGACCTGACCTCAAAACCCTTTCATTCAGGCATCGTCAAATCTCAAGGCTTGAAATATGTCTCCAAATATCATATAACTAAGAATACCTTTCTGCGAATATTTGGAATATCGTATCAGTGGAAGAGTCTCCTCTCTCAACTGAATATTAAATATTACGTCTATAAACTTCGGGCTTCTCAGAATATCGCCGCCACGTGAGTCTATTTGAATATCGCCATTTCTTCAGAGGAGCGATATTATATTTGAAGATCACCAGCAGTCATCCTCGAGCACCTGAACTGCAAATATCGTGTCCTCACTCAAGCTACAGACTCCCATCTCCACAACATCATCAGGGACGAACACCAGGGGCTCCGCGTGAGCGCGCACGGTGTGTCTGTGTGTGTGTGTGTGTGTATGTGTGTGTGTGTGTGTGTGTGTGTGTGTGTGTGTGTGTGTGTGTGTGTATGTGTGTGTGTGTGTGTGTGTGTGTGTGTGTGTGTGTGTGGGTGCGTAATGCAACAGGTTAATTCATCATTATTTTCTTCTTCCTCGTTATTGAACATGAAACTATCAAGTCACACACGTCCATCGTCGGTGGTGTCAGGCACACGTCTGTGCCACCACCGCCCCTCCTCCTCCTCCTCACACACCAGCCCCCGTGTGTGTGACGCAGACTGGCAGTTAAATATAAAACGAAAGATAATGCCACAGATCACTTCCCGCTGTACCACAAACTTTCTTAATCATATTTCCAAACACTGGGCCTCCCATGCCCACACCACTACCACCTCTACATGGACAATCATATGTTTACCAAATGGCGTCCTAGCTTCGTCTCTTCGATGTATATCAACTGACTGTTATATTTCTCTCTTGTGTCTCCCCTGATGATGTGATTATTACACGAAAGTGCACTTGGGAACTTATCGTGTTTCATTTTCCCCGTGGACTCATAGGAATATATATATATATATATATATATATATATATATATATATATATATATATATATATATATACATATAAAATGATCTACATATGGGTGAAGAGGATTCAAACCGAGTCCTGCCGCGCGGCAGGTCGGTACGCTAACCATAAGACCACGAAGCGAGAAGAACTTATCATCTCAGACCGTGTTCGAATCCTCCTTGCCCACAGGCAAATCGTTATTCATACATGTTCGCCATTTCTCACGTAAGCGAGGTAGCGTCAAGAACAAACGACTGAGCCTCAGAGAGGAAAAAAAAATCCTCACTTGGCCCGCGTCACTGTTCCTGCTTCTGGAAAACTAAAAGAGGAGGGGAGGATTTCTAGCCCCTCACCCCGCTCACATCCCATTTAGTCGCCTTCTACGACACTCGAACCCTTTTATAAATGATTATATGATTATATATATATGATTAAAAAGTACATCTCAGTTCCTACGTGATGCTGGATGAGTTTGTCATACGTTAAGTTCATTGTTAAGTTCCTACGTCCAAAAGGACAAAGTTTGAGTCGGATTACATCATAGGAGGCTACGTCCTACACAAGGTCAGATGCTAATATTTTTTCAGCCATCTGAACCCAGTGTTTACCTCTCTAAGTAAAGGATCCCCCCTCCTTCATTACCTTCTCCCGCTAACGAGTTATTTATCATCAATAAAGAATAAAGAATACAAATGTGAAGTGATAATGACACGCCCTTATATTGTCATTCACAGTGGCATGAATAATGGTATGAGAGTGAAAAACACAGATCACAAACCTGCAACACGTACCTCCGCCTTCCGTAAAAACCCCACCATATATTTACCGTAATGATCAAATCAGCGTCTATGATTCAGGTCAACTTGCTAATTTGACGCAGTTATCATAAAAATGTCTCGATTTATGAGACGACACACAGGCTGTGGGGAACTCGACTTCCTCACACCCCCCCCAACTCCCCAACCCCAGCCGCCCTGAGAAACAGAGGTTGTTTATGGAATTACCAATATTCACAACCTGTGTAGCTCGGTCAGATTCTGGGGAGTTGTAGAAACTATAACAGTATCTCTGGACGAAATGTATATATACATATATATATATATATATATATAGAGAGAGAGAGAGAGAGAGAGAGAGAGAGAGAGAGAGAGAGAGAGAGAGAGAAGAGAGAGAGAGAGAGAGAGAGAGAGAGAGAGAGAGAGAGAGAGAGAGAGAGTTGTTGGCGCATTCATAAAACTTGAGAGGTGGGAACCCTCGTTAGCCCTTTCGCTATCCCGGATGAGGTGATTCACGAGTTAACAAGAAACCCGACCCAATGCTTCGAGATGACGTGAGGAAGTCTGTGTTATCAATGATAACGTCTCGTTGTTTTTGGTGTGAACAGCTGCACCAATACATAGAACCGACTCGAGTTTTATATAGACTCGTTTACTTGAAGTAGGACCTCCACCACCACCACCACCTCCTCCTCCTCCTGCTAGGTAGTTAGGTTCACAGACAACTAAGCCAGACACAAGGGTCTTGGTTCATTAAGAACATCTTCGTGTCCCCAGTGACTAAAGTGACCTAGTCAACATGCGATGCAACAGCACGTCACACTAGGTGTTGGGGAAGTATGAACGTTGCTCACCTCTCGAGGAATATATGTAGAGTAAAAAATATAGGAAAGAGATGGAAAGGAAAACATGTGTTCTAGCCTGCTTCGTGCTCTCTCGCTTCTACCGAAGATTTTGGTATCTGTGGGTAAGGCGCGACACTAGCATTTTCCCCTGACACGTTCCTCCGCCACCAGCACAACACTTGTGAATCTATTCTGCGACTTATATCTCTTGATATATTGTTATGTGTTATATGTATATCTATTGCTTTACCTTTCCCGTCTGTGGGCTCAATTATAGACTTCTGACTCGCGATTAAACAGCTTCAGGGACATGAAACTTAGAGAGTCACAGTGTAAATATGAATCTATAGACGACATGACCAGGTCAGGTCGGCGTCGGTTCTGAATGCGGGTTCGATCTCGTTTATTGACTTGGAAGAGCTATTGGATCCTCCAGCCGCCTTGCTCTTCAGCAGATGCTTGGTACAAACGAAGGCGATGTTGATGGCTGTTGAGGTTGTCCCAGCCACGGGACCTGGGACACACACTGCTGCCATTCCTACCACCTGTTGGCCACCCTCATTTGTCTTCCTGTTATCTATAGCCCGAGGTGCTACGGTGCCACATCTATTCCCCGAAGTGCGACTTGCCACACCTATAGCCCGAGGTGCAACGTTGCCACACGTATAGCATGAGGTGCCATGGGCTAAAGGATCATGATCACAAAACCGTAAGTGTCATGATCATTAGACCTGAGGATTGTTTCTGAATGTTTTATTTCTCTCTCTCTCTCTCTCTCTCTCTCTCTCTCTCTCTCTCTCTCTCTCTCTCTCTCTCTCTCTCTCTCTCTCTCTCTCTATTTCTCTATATATATATATATATATATATATATATATATATATATATATATATATATATGGCACGAGAAAGGTGGGAGGTGGGCAGATTAGAAAGGATAGTGAGTAGTTGGATGAAGAAGTAAGACTGTTAGTGAGAGAGAAGAGAGAGGCGTTTGGACGATTTTTGCAGGGAACTAGTGCGAATGACTGTGAGATGTATAAAAGAAAGAGGCAAATAGTCAAGAGAAAGGTGCAAGATGTGAAAAAGATGGCAAATGAGAGTTGGGGTGAAAGAATATCATTAAATTTTAGGGAGAATAAAAAGATGTTTAGGAAGGAGGTAAATAAAGTGCGTAAGACAAGAGAACAAATGGGAACATCGGTGAACGGGGCTAGTGGGGAGGTAATAACAAGTAGTGGTGATGTGAGAAGGAGATGGAGTGAGTATTTCGAAGATTTGTTGAATGTGATTGATGATAGAGTGGCAGATATAGGGTGTTTTGGTCGAGGTGGTGTGCAAAGTCGAGGGTCAGGGAGAATGGTTTGGTAAACAAAGATGAGGAAATGAAAGCTTTGCGGAAGATGAAACCCGGCAAGGCGGTGGGTTTGGATGGTATTGCAGAGGAATTTATCAAAAAAGGAGGTGACTGTGTTGTTGACTGGTTGGTAAGGATATTCAATGTATGTACGGCTCATGGTGAAGTGCCTGAGGATTGGCGGAATGCATGCATAAAGCCATTGTAAAGGCAAAGGGGATGAATGTGAGTGTTCAAATTACAGTGGCATAAGTTTGTTGAGTATTCCTGGGAAATTATTTGAGAGGATATTGATTGAGAGGGTGAAGGCATGTACAGAGCATCAGATTAGGGAGGAGCAGTGTGGTTTCAGAAGCGGTAAAGTGTGTGTGGATCAGGTGTTTGCTTTGAAGAATGTATGTGAGAAATACTTAGAAAAGTAGATGGATTTGTATGAAGCATTTATGGATCTGGAGAAGGCATATGATAGAGTTGATAGAAATGCTCTGTGGAAGGTATTAAGAATATATGGTGTGGGAGGCAAGTTGTTAGAAGCAGTGAAAAGTTTTTATCGAGGATGTAAGGCATGTGTACGTGTAGGAAGAGAGGAAAGTGATTGGTTCTCAGTGAATGTCGGTCTGCGGCAGGGGTGTGTGATATCTCCATGGTTGTTTGATTTGTTTATGGATGGAGTTGTTAGGGAGGTAAATGCAAGAGTTTTAGAGAGAGGGGCAAGTATGCAGTCTGTTGTGGATGAGAAGGCTTGGGAAGTGGGTCAGTTGTTGTTCGCTGATGATAGAGCGCTGGTGGATGATTCGGGTAAGAAACTGCAGAAGCTGATGAATGAGTTTGGTAAAGTGTGTGAAAGAAGAAAGCTGAGAGTAAATGTGAATAAGAGCAAGGTTATTAGGCTCAGCAGGGTTGAGGGACAAGATAATTGGGAGGTAAGTTTGAATGGAGAAAAACTGGAAGAACTGAAGTGTTTTAGCAGCGGACGGAG
>NC_092261.1:26534831-26582331 GCF_036320965.1 Panulirus ornatus
GAGGACAATATATCGTGTGAGGAAGACTGACCATGTGAAGAATGATAGAGTGAGGGGTGAGATATGGTAACAATCTGCGTATGGTTGATAAAGCTGAACCGGGTGAGTTGCAGTGGTATTAGATATATGGAGAGGATGAGTGAAGAGAGAATGACTAAAGTGGAAGCAGAAAGGAGGAAAGAGATGGAGTGAAAGATCCCTTGAGTTTTTATGAGCCTGGATATGCAGGAGGGGGAGAAGCATGCGTGGGATAGAGCGAATTGGAGCGGTGTGATATACAGGGGGCAATGTGCCGTCTGTGGTGTAAACCGGGCACATGAAATGATCAGAGGAAACCATGGATAGATCTGTTGGGCTGGACTTGTGGATAGGAGGCTCTGGTTTGGGTAACTATGCATGACAGCTGTAGAGTGATGTGAGCAAATGTGGACGTTCTCCATCTCTTCGTAGCGCTACCGTGCTATGCAGGTAACGGCGAAATACAATATAACTATCTATCAACCTATTATCTATCTATCTATCTATCTATACACACACACACACACACACGCACACACACACACACACACACACACACACACACACACTAAACACAGTATACCATGCTCCACATACACACAGTATACACAGTATACCCATGCTCCATACACACACACTATACACAGTATACCCCTGCTCCACACACACACGCAGTATACACAGTTTACCCCTACTCCACACACAGAGTATACACAGTATACCCCTGCTTCAAACACACAGTATACACAGTATACCCCTACTCCACACACACACACACACACATAGTATGCACAGTTTACCCCTACTCCACACACAGAGTATACACAGTATACCCCTGCTTCACACACACAGTATACACAGTATACCCCTACTCCACACACACACACACACACATAGTATGCACAGTTTACCCCTACTCCACACACAGAGTATACACAGTATACCCCTGCTTCACACACACAGTATACACAGTATACCCCTACTCCACACACACACACACACACATAGTATGCACAGTTTACCCCTACTCCACACACAGAGTATACACAGTATACCCCTGCTTCACACACACAGTATACACAGTATACCCCTGCTCCACACACACAGTATACACAGTATACCCCTGCTCCACACACACACGCAGTATACCACGCTCCACACTATACATGACGGGTCTGGTATAGCAGGGGAGCATATTGGCAACATGGCAGTACCTCCCCGACACAGCTAGCAGCAGACCACCCGACCGACGGCTCCTAAAATTAATCCGTTGTGTTTCACTTTACGCTCCGCTACCGTTCAATTTCATTTCCTGTACACGAGCATTTATCCGTCTATGTCCCCCGGCTGCTTTACCCGTCCCGTGTCTCTACTGCTTTATCAGTCCTCACTGTTTAGATAACATTCTCTGTTCTCTATTGACGTCCTGCCTCCCTGTTTTCTGTTTGCTTTTGTAAGCATACACACAAACCCACCATATATATATATATGTGTGTGTGTGTGTGTGTGTGTGTGTGTGTGTGTGTGTGTGTGAGGCATTGGGTATACAACGTATGTTCTGTTTCTTATAGTCACTGGTGTATTTCCTACAGTCTGTGGTGTATTTCCTACAGTCTATGGTGTATTTCCTACAGTCTGTGGTGTATTTCTGTTGTATTTCGATTCTGTAAGTCTGAAATCTTCTCTTATGTGGCTATGATGATCTGTACTGTAGGACATGACCTGTACTGTAGGACATGACCTGTTCTGTAGGACATGACCTGTACTGTAGGACATGACCTGTACTGTAGGACATGACCTGTACTGGTGGACATGACCTGTACTGTAGGACATGACCTGTACTGGTGGACATGACCTGTACTGTAGGACATGACCTGTACTGTAGGACATGACCTGTACTGTAGGACATGACCTGTACTGTAGGACATGTGAGGATCATTTTATGTAGCCAATTCGTTGGTGCTTGGGTGATGTAGAATGTGTGTAGGGCTGCATACAACCAACACTTGACTTCGATGAGTTAGCTTCAGGTGTTGTGGTGGATGTTCTCGTATATACACGTCACCAGCAGAACACACCATAGCTTAGGGAACTTATAGATAGAAAACAGATAAACTTTATTTAATAATATGATATCCTGCATGAAGATATGAGAGAAAATAGAGATATACTTCATATTATAGAACTTATACTCACAGTAATGAGCCAGTATATAGAATGTATATCAAAAATAATGGAATATATAAAAAAAAATAGAATGTGTTCACTGCTGTAGGATTTTAAAGATTGTGACATCAGCAGGTACTGAACATTGTGACATCAGCAGGTACTGAACATTGTGACATCAGCAGGTACTGAACATTGTGACATCAGCAGGTACTGAACATTGTGACATCAGCAGGTACTGAACATTGTGACATCAGCAGGTACTGAACATTGTAACATCAGCAGGTACTGAACATTGTGACATCAGCAGGTACTGAACATTGTGACATCAGCAGGTACTGAACATTGTGACATCAGCAGGTAGGTGCTGGAGGTTCGTTCTATGGCAACTTTCTTCAAAAATGGTTCGTGTTAGCAACATTGTCATCGCTAGAGTGGCAGAACTGGTTGACTAAACCCTTAACGACCTTTGACCTAGAGGGCAAGGCCCTTGGCTCTTATGACCTGACCTCTGACCTGATCATTACAGGTCAGAGCCAAGGTCATTATACCCTGGGTTGTGCCGTCGTGCTCAAGGGTTGTACCTCTATGTCCAAAAGTTGTGCTGTCGTGCTTAAGGGTTGTAGTTTTATGCCCAAGGATGGCACTGTCCTGATTAAGGGTTGTAACTTCATGTTCAAGGGTTGTACCGTCCTGCTCAGGGGTTGTAACTTCATGTTCAAGGGTTGTACCGTCCTGCTCTGGGGTTGTAACTTCATGTTCAAGGGTTGTACCGTCTTGCTTAAGGGTTGTAACTTCATGTTCAAGGGTTGTACCGTCCTGCTCTGGGGTTGTAACTTCATGTTCAAGGTTTGTACCGTCCTGCTCTGGGGTTGTAACTTCATGTTCAAGGTTTGTACCGTCCTGCTCTGGGGTTGTAACTTCATGTTCAAGGTTTGTACCGTCCTGCTCAGGGGTTGTAACTTCATGTTCAAGGTTTGTACCGTCCTGCTCAGGGGTTGTAACTTCATGTTCAAGGTTTGTACCGTCCTGCTCAGGGGTTGTAACTTCATGTTCAAGGTTTGTACCGTCCTGCTCTGGGGTTGTAACTTCATGTTCAAGGTTTGTACCGTCCTGCTCTGGGGTTGTGACTCCATGTTCAAGGGTTGTACCGTCTTGCTTAAGGGTTGTAACTTAATGTTCAAGGGTTGTACCGTCTTGCTTAAGGGTTGTAACTTCATGTTCAAGGGTTGTACCGTCTTGCTTAAGGGTTATAACTTGATGTTCAAGGGTTGTACCGTCTTGCTTAAGGGTTGTAACTTCATGTTCAAGGGTTGTACCGTCTTGCTTAAGGGTTGTAACTTCATGTTCAAGGGTTGTACCGTCTTGCTTAAGGGTTATAACTACATGTTCAAGGGTTGTACCGTCTTGCTTAAGGGTTGTAGCTTCATGTTCAAAGGTTGTACCGTCTTGCTTAAGGGTTATAACTTGATGTTCAAGGGTTGTACCGTCTTGCTTAAGGGTTGTAACTTCATGTTCAAGGGTTGTACCGTCTTGCTTAAGGGTTATAACTACATGTTCAAGGGTTGTACCGTCTTGCTTAAGGGTTGTAGCTTCATGTTCAAAGGTTGTACCGTCTTGCTTAAGGGTTATAACTTGATGTTCAAGGGTTGTACCGTCTTGCTTAAGGGTTGTAACTTCATGTTCAAGGGTTGTACCGTCTTGCTTAAGGGTTGTAACTTCATGTTCAAGGGTTGTACTGTCGTGTTCACGGGAATAACTGTCACCGGGTTGTGACGATTCCAAACTCAGCTTGTTTGACCGTTCCAGCCTCTCCTTGCCTCACTCCAGCCTCTCCTTGCCTCACTCCAGCCTCTCCTTGCCTCACTCCAGCCTCTCCTTGCCTCACTCCTGCCTCTCCTTGCCTCACTCCTGCCTCTCCTTGCCTCACCCCTGCCTCTTCTTGCCTCACTCCTGCCTCTCCTTGCGGTGAGTGGGGTGTCCAGTGTCTAGTGTGGGGAGAGGGGGTGAGTGGGGTGTCTAGTATGAGGAGAGGGAGTGAGCAAGGAACACATGTAAGCAAGATGTGCGAGAGACATTTAGATAGAAGTGTGTTGTGTGTGTGTGTGTGTGTGTGTGTGTGTGTGTGTGTGTGTGTGTGTGTGTGTGTGTGTGTGTGTGTGTGTGTGTGTTTCAAGCTGGTCATTCTAATATTCAAAAACATTGTGTTTCAAGTATTAATGCGGTCCACAATCTCTTAAATTGGCAGCAAGAAGGAAATAATTGCCCAACTCTGCTTTAATCTCAACACGGCAACTTCAGACATCAATAAGAATATTGGAGAATATCTGTATTTGTTGACAGGAAGATATTCGAGAATGTAATTCATCCACAAACGCGTTAAATACTTACATTGGAATATCGTCTTGATGTCTGAACTAAGACTTGTTGCTGTCAGTACTACGTGAGGATGGTGTCTGACCACAGGTCATGTGCTGACCTCAGGTCATGTGCTTGACCCCCAGGTCACGTGCTGACCCCAGGTCATGTGCTGACTCCAGGTCACGCCGTCGTGCTCAAGGGTCGTACCGTCGTGCTCAAGGGTCGTACCGTCGTACTCAAGGGTCGTACCGTCGTGCTCAAGGGTCGTACCGTCGTGCTCAAGGGTCGAATCGTCGTGCTCAAGGGTCGTACCGTCGTGGTCAAGGGTCGTATCGTCGTGCTCAAGGATCGTGCCGTCATGCTCAAGGGTCATACCGTCGTGCTCAAGGGTCGTACCGTCGTGCTGAAGGGTCGTACCGTCGTGCTCAAGGGTCATACCGTCGTACTCAAGGGTCGTACCGTCGTGGTCAAGGGTCGTACCGTCGTGCTCAAGGGTCGTACCGTCGTGCTCAAGGGTCGTACCGTCGTACTCAAGGGTCGAACCGTCGTGCTCAAGGTTCGTACCGTCGTGGTCAAAGGTCGTATCGTCGCGCTCAAGGATCGTGCCGTCGTGCTCAAGGGTCGTACCGTCGTGGTCAAGGGTCGTACCGTCGTGCTCAAGGGTCGTACCGTCGTGCTCAAGGGATTGCTCGTTCGCAGGCCTCCCTCCCATCAGGCTGCCTCACCAACCCACCAGAACCACAACTCTATACCACTGCTCCTCCCTCCCTCATTCTCTCCCTCCCTCACTTCCCTCCCTCACTTCCCTCCCTCCCTCCCTCCCCTGTAGTAGGAGTGATCACCATGAAGGCAGGCTGACGTACCCCCAGCAGGCAGGTCCGGGCACCAATATACAGACACCCGTTGTCTGCTTCATCCACGTGAGTAAGAGGCTTGGCAGATCTGGAGGAGCCACCTGTGTTCAAGCATCGGTAACGTAGGCCAGCTGTTGCCACCGTCCCCCAGAGCCAGGCTGTATAAGCTGCAACACACCACGCGACTCCTGTACTTACCAGCATGTACCCTAACCAACGGGGTTCATATAGGTTTACACACACACACACACACACACACACACACACACACACGCGCGCGCGCGTGGTATGTATATCTTTCTTCAAGCTTTGTCGTTGTTTCCAGCTTAGCGAAGTAGCGTCAGGAACAGACGAAGAAACGCCACATTCGTTCACACTCGGTCTCTGCCTGTCATGTGTCATGCAACGAAACCAAAGCTCCTTATCCACATCCAGGCCCCCACAGACCTTTCCATGGTTTACCCAAGACGCGTCAAAAGGCCTGGTTGAATCACTGACAGGACGTCAACCCCAGCATACCACATCGTTCCAATTTGCTCTATTCCTTGCACGCCTTTCAGCCTCCTGAATGTTCAGGACCCGATCGCTCAAAATCCTTTTCACTCCATCCTTCCACCTCCAATTTGATCTCCCGCTTCTTCTTGTTCCCTCCACCTCTGACACGTATATCCTCTTTGTCAATCTCTCCCCACTCCATCTTTCTATATGTCCAAACCATTTCAATATACCCTCTTCAGCTCTGTCACCCACACTCTTTTTATTTCCACACATCTCCCTTACCCTTTCATTACTTACTCGATTAAACCACCTTTCACCACATAAGGTAGTCAAACATTTCATTTCCAAACTAGTCATCTTCCTTCACACAGCCTAATCTATAACCCATATCTCACATCCATATAATATTGTTAGAATTACTATAACTTCAAACGTACCTATTTTTACCTTCCCAGATAACGTTCTCACTTTCTACACATTCTTCAGTACTTCCAGAACCATCGCTCCCTTCCCCACCCTATGACTCACTTCCGCTCCCATGGTTCCATCAGCTGTCATGTCCAGTCCCTGGTACCTAAAACACTTCACTTCCTCCAAGTTTTCTGTATTGAAACTCACAACCCAACTAATCTGTCCTTCAACCCTGCTAAACCTAATAACTTTGCTTTTATTCATATTTACTCTCAGCTTCCTCCTTTCACACCCTCTTCCAACTCAGTCGCCATCATTTCTTATCTGATCAGCTCTCCTCACACCACGTATTGTCCTCAAACATGTCATTTGCTCCACATCCATCAGCTTCCATATCTTTTCATTTCGGTCCCATGTTTCACATCCATACAATATCGTCGGAGCTATTATACCATCATTTACACCCATCTTTACCCACATTGACAGTGACTTTACCATCCAAGCACTCCTCATTAACCTGGAACCTCTGCCCCCTCACCCACCCTATGACTCACTACAGCGTCCATGAATCCATTTTCTGACTTATCCATTTCCAGGTATGTAGAACTTTTCACTTCTCCCAGTTTCTCTCCATCTAAACTCACACTCCAACGCACCTGACTCACCGCTGCGAAACTTAATAATTTTGGCTTTTATTTACATTTACTGTCAACTTCCTTTCACACAGTCCTTTAAGCTCAGAAACCAGCTTCTACAGTTTCTCACTCGAATCTGCTACCGATGTCGTATCGCTATCAAACTGAAAATTACTCACCTCCCAGGTTCCATCACCCAAACAGCCTGCAAATTCGCCTCTGTCTATAAGACCCTTGCATTTGCTTCCTTTACCATCCCATTTGTAAACAAATTAAACAGCAATGGTGATGAGACACACTCTTGCCGCAGACCCATCCTCACCTGGAGCTACTCATCCTTCTTTCTACCAACTCACACACACGACTTAATCTCTCAATGAAAACTTTTCACTGCCTCTTGTAGTTTTTCTCTCACACCATATATTCGTAACACCTCCCACAGAGCATCTCTATCTACCCTATCATACGCTTTCCACAGTTCCATAAATGCCACATACAAAAACTGCTCTTTTTCTAGGCATTTCTTACACAGGTCCATCAGAGCAAACACCTGATCCACACATAGTCTACTATTCCTGAACCCAATTTTCCTCCTCAGACTGATGCTTTATGCATACCATCTCCCACTGTATCTCCACTCTCCCATGCAGCAACCAGGTATACTCATCAGGGGAATATCTCTGTAATTCAAACATTCACTAGTCTCCGCTGTCCTAAGGCACCTCACCTCACATTGAGAATCCTAATTAACCAATTGACAGCAGTCACCCCTTTTCTTAAAGAACACACTGGCAATTCCAATCACTCTAGTCGCTTTGCCACACTCCATCTAACGCAAGGTATTCACCACCTCTTCTCTTTTCACGAAACATTCTGTCATGACTCTCTCGCTTCGCACACCTCCCCTAGCCAAACGTTCTACATCTGCCACCTTGCCGTCAAACATATTCAACAGTCCTGCAAATTACCCACTCCATCTCTTCATCACTTCTTTGCTCGTTACTACTTCCCAATTCAACAGTCTCTCCTTTACACAACTGACAGTTAGCGAATAATTCAGTAACAACCATTGACCCTAAACTTCCCTCACCCACGTAAACGCTTGTATGACCTTTCTTTTTTAACCCCAGGTATTCCAACCAGCAACCCCTTTTTTCAGCACACAACACCTCGATAATCATCTCACATTTTCCTTTAGACTGCGTGCCCCATGCCCCTCAATTATGCTCTAAATTGCCAATATAACCCACTCTTGCATTAAGATTTCCCACTACTCTCTCTCTCTCTCTCTCTCTCTCTCTCTCTCTCTCTCTCTCTCTCTCTCTCTCTCTCTCTCTCTCTCTCTCTCTCTCTCTCTCTCTCTCTCTCTCTCTCTCTCTCTCTAGCACAAACATAGAGAAAAGACCTGAATTTTGATCTCACATCTCTCTTTCCACTCAACCAAACCACTGGCCTCTCCCTCCACCCACCCACACCACTGGCCTCTCCCTCCACCCATGTACACCTAAATACTTGCTGGAAAAGAATTTTCCACTTTTTCATGTACTTTCTTATGTTAAAACTATGACAACATTACATACTGACACTCTCCCTGTACGTGGTACATACTGACACTCTCCCTGTACGTGGTACATACTGACACTCTCCCTGTACGTGGTACATGCTGACACTCTCCCTGTACGTGGTACATACTGACACTCTCCCTGTACGTGGTACATACTGACACTCTCCCTGTACGTGGTACATACTGACACTCTCCCTGTACGTGGTACATACTGACACTCTCCCTGTACGTGGTACATACTGACACTCTCCCTGCATGTGGTACATACTGACACTCCCTGCACGTGGTACATACTGACACTCTCCCTGCACGTGGTACATACTGACACTCTCCTGCACGTGGTACATACTGACACTCTCCTGCACGTGGTACATACTGACACATAATTACGTAGATATAGAAATTAGTAGATAATGTATCCTTCCCGTACTTGTTTTGCAAGTTGCTAACAAGCAAATAAACAAATAATGACTTTCTCTTCACTATCTTCAATGTCATTTTCTATGTTATTATTTTTTTTAGCAAAATATTCCAATTACCTCACTGTGGCATGATTGGCTCTTTGATATCCAGTTTGCTATATATTGTAGAGAAACACAACAACTGAGACTATGTTTCTAGAAAATATAATATCATCAATATCCTGTGTGTCTGTCTGTCTGTCTGTCTGTCTGTCTGTCTGTCTGTGTGGAAATAAACAGCTACTGCAGTTGAAATATTCCTGCTTTCACCATTACTTCACTATACTGTGCCCACTCCTACAGTCTTTTTACAAATGCTACGATTTTAGCGGCTTTTGCACTGCTTCGAGCCAGCCAGCCAGCCAGCCAGCCAGCCAACCAGCCAGACAGCCAAGCCAAACCAGTCAGCCAGCCAGACAGCCAGCCAGCCAGCCAGCCAGACAGCCAACCAGCCAGCCAGCCAGCCAGCCAAGCCAAGCCAGCCAGCCAACCAGCCAGCCAGCCAGCCAGCCAGCCAAGCCAAGCCAGCCAGTCAACCAGCCAGCCAGCCAGCCAGTCAACCAGCCAGTCCCAGCCAGCCAGTCCCAGCCAGCCAGTCAGCCAGCTCGCCCCATTTCGCCAATTCTAACTTTTCCTCACAACTCTCTACGTTCACTCAAATATCCAGTCCATTTTACTCATTCCAAGTTCCGTCCACTTCTTCTCCTCCCGTGAAAAGCAATCTTCCTGATCGATTATATCCTCCAACTTGGGCGTTTTTCATTCTAAACATTATTTCAAACGTGACTCGCACGGTCGGTCGAGGCGTCCAGGGTCGTCCAGGGAAGGTGATGGTCTACCAGCATGTCCTACACCATCAGCCACTGCTCATTATGTCCACTCCGTCCAGGACACACGCTCGAACGTTTAAAAGACTCCCAAATCGTCATTTAAATTCCCGTCGTTAATTCCTCTCTCTCTCTCTCTCTCTCTCTCTCTCTCTCTCTCTCTCTCTCTCTCTCTCTCTCTCTCTCTCTCTCTCTCTCTCTCTCTCTCTCTCTCTCTCTCTCTCACACACACGTACGAGATGACGTCACACTCCCTTAGCGTAGTAACAGGCAGATGACCCCATCAGAGGTCAACTGGGCCAGATGACCCCATCAGAGGTCAACTGGGGCACATGACCCCGTCAGAGGTCAGCTGGGGCACATGACCCCATCAGAGGTCAACTGGGGCAGATGACCCCATCAGAGGTCAACTGGGGCAGATAACCCCGTCAGAGGTCAACTAGGGCAGATGACCCCATCAGAGGTCAACTGGGGCAGATGACCCCATCAGAGGTCAACTGGGGCAGATGACCCCATCAGAGGTCAACTGGGGCAGATGACCCCATCAGAGGTCAACTGGGGCAGATGACCCCATCAGAGGTCAACTGGGGCAGATAACCCCGTCAGAGGTCAACTGGGGCAGATGACCCATCAGAGGTCAACTGGGGCAGATGACCCCGTCGGAGGTCAACTGGTGCCTCTATCTACTGTGTATCAAAGTAAGCAAATGATTCTGCCACATCTTTTATCATAATTATCTTAGATAAGGTATTATCTTAGATAAAGCATTAACTTAGATAAGGATAACTTAAGATACACTAACGTGCTTATGCTTACAAAGATACAGACACAGAGAGCCATGATTTCCCCAGATCAAAATACAAACATAAGCTCCATGAATTGATAATAGTGTATTTTCGTAAATATTCCAACCACATTAAACAATTTATACGTCTCACGAATAAATAAAACAAGTGAGAGCTTAAATAAGTATAATGAAGTATAATGAAATCATATCAAATTCTTTCACTCCACATCAAAGTAATTCTCGCTACATTTATCATGCACGACACAAACAGATCATTCAGTTGTCTTCACCAGTCTATCGTATGTGTCTACTTCCCGCATCTTCCTTTACCAATGTTTGCTAATGTATTCCGATGTATTCTACTGTATTCTGTCATCTCACTGTCTCCTAGCTACATCTCATCGATGTATATCAACTGACTGTTATTCTTGTATCTCCCTTGATGTGATTATTACACGAAAGTGCACTCGGGAACTTATCGTGTTTCATTTCCCCGTGGACTCATACGAATATATATTCGTAAATATTTGCCATTTCCCGCGCTAGCGAGGTAGCGTTAAGAACAGAGGACTGAGCCTTAGAGGAAATATCCTCACTTGGCCACCTTCTCTGTTCCTTCTTTTGGAAAATTAGAAACGGGAGGGGAGGATTTCCAGCCCCCCGGCTTCCTTCCCTTATAGTCGCCTTCTACGACACGCAGGGAATACGTGGGAAGTATTCTTTCTCCCCTATCTCCAGGGATAATATATATATATATATATATATATATATATATATATATATATATATATATATATATATATATGAAAAATTTAGCTAAAGTGTAATTTTTCTTCTCTTGAATTTCAAACCATAAACACCTAAAGGTAATAATCATTTGATATTCTTCATTAAGATATTATATCTTTGATTCTCATCCAATTCCCCTTCTTCGTTATGGCCTAATTTTATCATCTTGTCCTTATCTTTATCTCCATGTCTTCCTTCTCTCGCCTCTGATTGATAATTCAGCGACGCAAAAAGCAAACACATTTTTGTTTTCACTTGGGGCAGGAGCTCCCACCCCCCCACCCCCCCCACCCCCCCCTTCCTGGTACCCCACGAACAGCTGGCTCTTCACCAACCCTGAACTATATTTTATGTCCCTCTTTCTTTTCCTCTCCGTCTCATTCATCCCTTTAATTCCCACTTCTCTCACTGCTCCTTTGCACTTCCCTACCTCTCTCTCTCTCTCTCTCTCTCTCTCTCTCTCTCTCTCTCTCTCTCTCTCTCTCTCTCTCTCTCTCTCTCTCTCTCTCTCTCTCTCTCTCTCTCATTGGAAACCTGTATTCCCTCGACGTAAGGGCGATGTCTGATGTAGTTAATATGGTAATGTGATATTTCCCGATTTTGTACTTTTTCTCTGAAATCTAATTATACCTGTTGGATACAGTCTGAAACTGTAATGAGCCAAGCCTCACACCCCAGAGTATGGTGTTAGAACCCTACACCCCAGAGTATGGTGTTAGAACCCTACACCCCAGAGTATGGTGTTAGAACCCTACACCCCAGAGTATGGTGTTAGAACCCTACACCCCAGAGGATGGTGTTAGAACCCTACACCCCAGAGTATGGTGTTAGAACCCTATACCCCAGAGCATGGTGTTATATGTTAGAACCCTACACCCCAGAGTATGGTGTTAGAACCCTACACCCCAGAGTATGGTGTTAGAACCCCACACCCCAGAGTATGGTGTTAGAACCCTACACCCCAGAGTATGGTGTTAGAACCCCACACCCCAGAGCATGGTGTTAGAACCCTACACCCCAGAGTATGGTGTTAGAACCCTACACCCCAGAGTATGGTGTTAGAACCCCACACCCCAGAGTATGGTGTTAGAACCCTACACCCCAGAGTATGGTGGTAGAACCCTACACCCCAGAGTATGATGTTAGAGCCCTACACCCCAGAGTATGGTGTTAGAGCCCTACACCCCAGAGTATGGTGTTAGAACCCCACAACCCAGAGTATGGTGTTAGAACCCCACACCCCAGAGTATGGTGTTAGAACCCTACACCCTAGAGTATGGTGTTAGAACCCTACACCCCAGAGTATGGTGTTAGAACCCCACACCCCAGAGTATGGTGTTAGAACCCCACACCCCAGAGCATGGTGTTATAACCCTATACCCCAGAGTATGGTGTTAGAACTCTACACCCCAGAGTATGGTGTTAGAACCCCACACCCCAGAGTATGGTGTTAGAACCCCACACCCCAGAGTATGGTGTTAGAACCCCACACCCCAGAGTATGGTGTTAGAACCCTACACCCCAGAGTATGGTGTTAGAACCCTACACCCCAGAGTATGGTGTTAGAACCCTACACCCCAGAGTATGGCGGTAGAACCCTACACCCCAGAGTATGGTGTTAGAACCCTATACCCCAGAGTATGGTGTTAGAACCCTACACCCCAGAGTATGGTGTTAGAACCCTACACCCCAGAGTATGGTGTTAGAACCCTACACCCCAGAGTATGGTGGTAGAACCCTACACCCCAGAGTATGGTGTTAGAACTCTACACCCCAGAGTATGGTGTTAGAACCCCACACCCCAGAGCATGGTGTTAGAACCCTATACCCCAGAGCATGGTGTTATAACCCTATACCCCTGAGCATGGTGTTATAACCCTATACCCCAGAGTATGGTGTTATAGTGGTCACACTGTGTAACGGTCTAGCACTATGTTAGCACCACCGATCTCGGATTGGGAGTAACGTAACATGCTACTGGATGTAACAACGTAGGATCTGGTCTCTGTTACTGACCCTACCAGTAACCAACCCTATGTGACTGTTACATCAGCTGATAACACTCTCCCTCACCCCTGACCCTTACCCACGCCCTCCCTGCGTCAGCCCTGACCCTTACCCACGCCCTCCCTGGGTCTCCTCGTCGTCTTGGATACATCCAGCAGGAGCGTCCATATCATCCTGCCAGTCCCGTAGGAAGTCTTTCCTCCGCCACACAGTAAGTTGCGGAGCTCCTGACGCGTTAGGTCAGGTCTGGCGATCTGTGTACCATGATCTGTGTACCACACCTCCTGCCTGGCCGGGTAGAAGAAGATATATATATATATATATATATATATATATATATATATATATATATATATATATATATATATATATATATATATATATATATATATATATATATATATATATATATATATATATATATATATATATATATATATATATATATATATATTATTTTCGAAGATCTGGATTTCTTTCTTTCATACTATTCGCCATTTCCCGCGTTAGCGAGGTAGCGTTAAGAACAGAGGACTGGGCCTCTGAGGGAATATCCTCACCTGGCCCCCTTCTCTGTTCCTTCTTTTGGAAAATTAAAAAAAAAACAAGAGGGGGAGGATTTCCAGCCCCCCGCTCCCTCCCCTTTTAGTCGCCCTCTACGACACGCAGGGAATACGTGGCAAGTATTCTTTCTCCCCTATCCCCAGGGATAAGATCTGGATATACGTTATAATACAGGAGGAGGAGTCAGGAGGAGCCAGGGTGACGAAGTGGTGGTGGGGTTGTCCACTATCTGACCAGCACGTTGTAATCGCACATTTTTGTCATTATTATTATTATTATTATTATTATTATATTATTATTATTATTATTATTATTATTATCATCATTATTATTATTATCATCATTACTATTATGTTATTATCATTATTGTTTTATATCCTCGTACTATCTCATTAGCTTCGTTGAGTGCATTTCACATCTTTCGCTTCGTAATTTCGTTATATGGACTTTGTTATAACGTTATATACCTTACGAAGACTGGCTGATCTTGGCTTGTATTTCATCAATGTGGTGTGATGTGTCCTTGTTACCCGTACTGGTCAAACACTAACACTAACTTGAACATTTTATTGTGTGTTTGTGGATGAAAGATAAACACTCCATCTCTTGTAGATATATATATGAGGATCTCTCTCTCTCTCTCTCTCTCTCTCTCTCTCTCTCTCTCTCTCTCTCTCTCTCTCTCTCTCTCTCTCTCTCTCTCTCTACATATATACCACATGTATGAGAACCAGAGACCACATGTAGACTGGTGGAAATCAGTAATTCGAGGAGAGTGGAGAGTTGTCAGGACGAGTAGTGGTCCTCTACGTTATAGGGAAAGTGAGAGGACACGAGTGAGAGGTCACGAGTGAGAGGACATGAGTGAGAGGACATGAGTGAGAGAACACGAGTGAGAGGAGATGAGTGAGGAGACACGAGTGAGAGGAAATGAGTGAGAGGACACGAGTGAGAGGACACGAGTGAGAGGACACGAGTGAGAGGACAAAGAGGACATGAGTAAGAGGAGACGAGTGAGAGGACACAAGTGAGAGGAGACGAGTGAGAGGACATGAGTGAGAGGAGAATATATAGAGAGAGAAAAAAGAAAGAAAGAAGAGAAATGTTGATTTAAAGTAGTGATGGTGTGAGAGTGGCTCCGGTGAGTGCAGGTCATTTGTGTGAGAGGAGAATGGGGGCCAAGTGAGAGGCTAAGGAGGGCACAGGTCATGCATGTGAGAGCAAAGTGGTGATAATGAGAGATAGTGTGGCGAGGTGTGGAGATGCGCTGGCCAAGACGAATGGCCTCTCCACTGTGGTAATTGAACCAGAGCGAAGCTTCGAAAAATTCCTCGGGGTTCCGAAGACGTGAACACAGACCAAAAGCGCTCTGGGGACAAGGCACGAACCTAGTAAGACGTGACGTGCATATGCAAAATGCACGGTGCATTCAGCCATCAGAAATGTTAATTTGCAGGCATGAATTTTATGCATGATTAAGTATGATTCTTTTTTTCAGTTGTAGGATGAAGGATTTAGAATACAATTATGCCTTGTGGTGAGTACGTAGGATCCAGGAACGAAGGATTCTGCAGGATATCAGGGGGGGTGTGGGGGAGGTGGAGGAAGATGAGAGAGAGGGAGAGAGAGAGAGAGAGAGAGAGAGAGAGAGAGAGAGAGAGAGAGAGAGAGAGAGAGACAGTCATTTATGTGGTTATCTCCTTCTCTGACACCCTCACCCACCTGTCATGCCCCCCCACCCCCCACTCATCCTTGCACCCACCCAAACATGACACCCATTTCCTCTCCCATTCCTTCCTGACTGTACCCTTCACCTATACCACCACAGTGGTGTCCCACGGCACATTAGCCACACACACACACACACTCGTCAGGCACTCCACCCACCCCCTCACTCCCACAACCCGCACCAGCATACAGACACATAACAACCCCACACACACACACACACACACACACACACACACACACACACTCGTCAGGCACTCCACCCACCCCCTCACTCCCACAACCCGCACCAGCATACAGCCACATAACAACCCCACACACACACACACACACACACACACACACACACACACACACACACACACACACACACACCCTCCGATGTCAACAATCATTTTCCTCTCTCCCTCCTCCTGGAGTTTTACTTACATGGCCCAGAGATGAACAGGGTTCGACAGCTCATAGGAAGAGCTGTACCGCGGGCGAGTCATAGTCTTCCTATTCTTCCTAACCATAACACTACAGTAATACAGGAGAAATAAAGATAAGCTTTAATCAACTGATACTTGCCATTAAGCTGCATCATCCTGCATCAAGCTGTATTAAGCTTAGTGTCTTTCAGTCACATAAATGTAGGAAATTCTCTCTATCTGACCTGCTTTTGTTTTTCCTTCTGTTTATTTTACATAAGTGAACAAACATCTTGCTTATATTTATTCATTTATCAACTCGACGATAAATTTCCCTTTATCGTTCAGTTATCTTCATAAAACACCGCTGGCTGACGAGGCAGACATCCGCTCTTCCATGATCGCCAGACAGATTAAGATATTCATACCAACTTCAGCAGAAAAATTCCTTTCGTAATACAGAGAAAAAACTCATGACTGAAAGATCGAACGTGTGAAGAGCGGCGCGTGTGTCTGTGTTGGCCATGGGCGTGTCTGTGAACGTCTGGACACGTTGGTAATTTCCTACAGGTAATTACCCACTTCTACTGTAAGGAGAGGGAGTTTTACACACGTGTGGTCTCATGCACACCCACTCGTGTGTGTGTGTGTGCGTGTGTGTGTGTGTGTGTGTGTGTGTGTGTGTGTGTGTGTGTGTGTGTTATTACCGATCCTTCTCACATAACGTCCTTAGGACATATTTGGAGTTTTGTCAGCTCCCAGTCTGTCTCAGCGCAAGACGCTCAGCCTCTGGTGTCTGTTGAAATCCCTTTCCATCTATCGCTTTTCCTTTCCCAGGGTTTACTTCCGTGGTAGATCTATGCGACCATTGCTCCATCTTGCCTTGGTACTTTTGCAGTGTTTCACACTCCTGCTGTCTCGCACTTCCTAAACAACCTTGGGTCAGCAGACACACTCGGGGTAGGAAACCGTCTGGCGTGGCGGATCATGTATGTTGATCAGGAACACTGTAGGTCCCAGTACGGAGTCCTGCGGAACCTGCTTCAGTAGGATCGCCTGGCATGAGTTCTGTGTTGCCTCTCAGGTAATCAGCTGGTAATCCACTTGAACAGCTCTCTCTCTCTCTGGGCCCAGCTTGGATGTTTAGCTTTCCTATCAGTCTTCCGTCGGGGTACAGTGTCCAGGAACTGGAGTCAGTTAAGTACACAACCCATCATGGAGTACACAGTTCATCAAGCAGTACACATTTCATCCACCAACACCTTATTCATACAATTGTGCCAACATAACTAACTCTTCACGTATATCCTCAACTGAATGTATAACTTCACTCTTGGTTCATTAGTTCAATAATCTAATTGTTAACTCTTGATTTTATAAGTTGAAGACACAATTGATTTCTTTTTATCATCAGCCATGTATCTTTCATACCTCTAGTCATATTTGGCTTTCTAGTATACGTCAAATGCAGCTTGGCATCTGTTTCTCATGTCTCTTCCATGAAGAATGACTGTACTCTCCTCCTTTATTACGATTACTGTACCTTGATGACCGCCATCACACAGGTGATCTGGTGCACCTGTACACCAGTACGCTGATGGTACAGAGTTTCTGAGTTTGATAATATTCTCTAAAATGTAATGATGAAGTGATCCGCTATGTACCATTAACCAGGACTAGGCATTTCCTCTCTCTCTCTCTCTCTCTCTCTCTCTCTCTCTCTCTCTCTCTCTCTCTCTCTCTCTCTCTCTCTCTCTCTCTCTCTCTCTCTCTCTCTCTCTCTCTCTCTCTCTCTCTCTCTCTCTCTCTCTCTCTCTCTCTCTCTCTCTCATCCCACAAGGAAAACCAGGATGTCATCCAACATTCTCGTTGGTTTTCGTTTCCTCTCGTAGCTTTGATTTCCCCTCGTACCTCCTGCCACTCTTACCCCTCAGTTCCTCTCCAGCCACCACCACTACCCGACCATCACTACTGCTCCACACGATCTTGACCACCGACATTCCTCTCCTAATTCCTCTAGTGTTACTCACACAGGATGGGAATCCTTCTCTTATGTCTGTTTTATCTTCGAATACTTTCCCCTCTGTACTTCCCAAGTACTTCTCCAACTCCTCCTTTGTTACTGTCTTTATAAACTTACACCCTCCTGAATTTATCATTGGCTGTCTGATTACTTCTGTATCAAATGACGGTCCCCTGTATCCCATCTGTAATCTCCTTCATACCTAAAGTTTTCTTGTACGTGCAGTGACTTACATCCTCTTAGGTCCTGTATACCCAACTGACAATATGTTCCTTCTGTAGAAGTGACACCATAACTGACCTATTTATTTCCACCTCGAGATTCATTGTTCTGTCTCATCCAGCTCTCGAACCTCTTCAAACAATCTCCTACACTCAGTCGTCACTCATGTCTTTGTTTTGCCACAACTTGTCTAACATATCCTCCTCCTTTATCTTCATACACGCCTCTTGAATGATCTTATTGCCTTCACAGCTTTGTTATCCTCGGTCAAGATGCTGTGTTTTGTTGCTCTATCTACTTCCATCCTCAGCTGTCGTCCTCAGTCAAGAGCCACACGGCGCAGTGTCTACCCTCACCTCCCTCCCTCAGTGTTACGCCATGGCTGTCCTCACACGTATATCTTTTCGCCAACTTTATTTTCCTCTCTCCTAAACGTGTCCTCCTTGATGCCATCACGATGCCTTCCCTCACCACCACTGGTGTTTGCCTGTTATCTTCATCTATCCTTTTATCTCAGTCACTTTACATTTTCTCAAAGAAAAAGAAAAAAAAGAGATGTATGGGTGTTACCTACGAGGAAGGAGTGCGACTAATTGGTAGACATACAAGAGGAAGCGGTAGGAAGTCAAGAAGAAGGAGCAGAGACTTGAAATCAGGACAAATGAGTAATGGGGTGAGAATATCCTCAACACTCTGAAAGAATAGAAAAAATGGGATGGAAAGAAGGTGTATGGCGTGAACAGAACAAAAAGAACAAAAGGACAAAATTAGAGAACTATAGCCACACTGAACAATTGACTTCAAAATTCAGGATTCCAGTAATTTTGAATTTGAATTTTGTATTCTAGAATGTTATCTACGTTTGCAAGAGAAGTCCTAAGCTAAATTACTCTTATCTTCCTATGATATTAATTGGTTAAGCCCGTCTCTCCCTACGTTCATGCCTCTCCTTCATTCATAATGTTGCATTGTTAATCATTTCACTTCGTCATCCCTAAGATCTAAGCCTTGTGTTCTCTCGTGCACTTCCTTCTGACTAATTGTGTTTGAAGGTGACAGTGCTCAAGGCCTATGGGTTAAACACATGGTCAGTTCTTTCAAATTGTGGTACTTCATGATGAATTACCTTCGTCAGTTTTAAGTCATATAATGCCATATCATAATATTGCTTAAGATCTACTTTGAGGTCATTCGTCCCCCAACTTGAGAAATATTCCCTACAATTTTTGCATTTGGATAACATTGTATTATCTTCTGTGTTATTTTTGTAATTTCTATAATCCCTAGTTTATTATATTTATATATCATAATTAACTAGGCTCTCAATTATCCTCAACCTCAACAATATTAGATTAAGTAGGATCCACAACGTCTGATTGGCATCTACGAAGATGAGATAAAGGTGTTGTATCCCACAGCAGAGATGTATCTGTTCCTGGTGTATCCCACAGCTGGGATGTATCTGTTCCTGGTGTATCCCACAGCAGAGATGTATCTGTTCCTGCTGTATCCTACAGCAGAGATGTATCTGTTCCTGGTGTATCCCACAGCAGAGATGTATCTGTTCCTGCTGTATCCCACAGCAGGGATGTATCTGTTCCTGGTGTATCCCACAGCAGAGATGTATCTGTTCCTGGTGTATCCCACAGCAGAGATGTATCTGTTCCTGGTGTATCCCACAGCTGGGATGTATCTGTTCCTGCTGTATCCCACAGCAGGGATGTATCTGTTCCTGGTATGTCACTGTTCATTGGACAGTTCAGTCACCATGAGCCTCGCCTGTGTCAAGACCCTTCATCATTTTCTTAATGTCTCCATCTCACTGGTCAGGTTGGGTCTCCAACCAGTGTCTTCCACAGTGAAAAAGGCTTTTGAACATGTCACTGCGTTCCTCTCATATCCTTACATCATTGCCTCTAACTCCTCCCTCCCAATCCCTTACCCAGACAATTTGCTGCTAATGAACTTAAAGTACTGGATTGTTTTATGTCTTATCTTCTATGTCATTTTCCAAACTTCTCTGTACGTCGTTCCTCACCTGTTATACTCATTTCTTGCTCATCATAACATTCATAATGGCTGTGTGTGTGTGTGTGTGTGTGTGTGTGTGTGTGTGTGTGTGTGTGTGTGTGTGTGGGTGTACCCTACATCTCCACCATACACCTCGAAGCTCCGTCACTTTTAGACATCTTTTTTCAAATCCTTCCTCTCTCATCCTCGACCTTCCCCGTAAACTTGTGGCTAAAGATACCTGCCTTCCTACTCCTCCCTTGTAGACTCCTTCCACCACAATGCCCTCTGGCATCTGGCTACTGAGCTCATATCTCAGTTTATGTTACAATAGAAACAGTCGAGTTCTGTGTAAGTTCCGCATCTCATCTTTGTGTCTTTCTTCATCTCGGCTCTTTCTTTGTATCCTGACTGACCAAATGATCACAGACGCCTTGATTCTATGTGTGAAGCTAATAAGGATTGTGTACATGTCCTTCTCAGCCTAGTGTGTTCGTTGAGAAGTTGGTAGAGGAACTTTATCCTATAGACGCTCTCAAGATTTACGTCTCTATGACCCTCCGTCTCTATGAGAATCCAAATTTTCCACTGTTAGTAGTTGACCATTTCAAAAAAGTGCGTTCTCTGCTGCTTCACGTACCATCCACATTGTTCCCTCATTGTTAACATATTCGCGGGGTAATGGATCATCACCACCACAATGCACTTCTTTCCTATAATTACTCTTCCCGACACGTATTGTCTGAGCGGACCACCTTCCACCCAGTATTACCTGAAACGTAAGGTTGTCTGTTATCAAGAGGGTCGATCCGCCTCCATTTGGTTATCTCTTCCCTGCCTTGTTACCATGTATCCCTCCCTCTGGAGAGATCAGACGAGATCTTATCTCGAGCGGGTCTCGCTCCCACGATTCCTGCAGTATCAGGTGCATTTTCCCTAATACGATCCTTGAACTTCAGCTCTTTACTACATACTATTTACTTTTACTATGAACTATTTGCTATTTGCTATTTACTATTCATTCATGTACATTTTGTACATTGGTTTCAGTCTAACATAATCATCACTGAACATTTCTGACCTTCCTGTAGCAATCACAGGGCTGTGTCATCCTCTTGTTTCATTTCCTGCCTCACTTATGTTTCCTCCTTCTGATTCTATTCTTTGTTTTTCTCCTACTTTTCACTTTCCGTCTGATGAATACATCCAACTTAGTTTTCGTGAATCATAGCCTACCTATAACTTCCTGGTTATAAGACTCCATATCGAATGTAAACGTACGGGTTCGACCCCTTGTGTCTTCAATATAATCACCAAATTTTTTCTCCTTTTCCTTACATGAATTACGTCCAGCATCTTTATAGTCAAGTACACTTTTAATCATCATTCTTTCCTCTTTCATTATTTCTTCTATCTGTGATATGATCATCTTCAGATCTAATAATCATCAGTGATTATGTCAGAAAAGAAGAAGTTTCCACTATTGTAATGTTTCATAATTTTGTGCTACTTTCAGTGACGGTCCGTCAGCCTGAACCTCTCTCTCTCTCTCTCTCTCTCTCTCTCTCTCTCTCTCTCTCTCTCTCTCTCTCTCTCTCTCTCTCTCTCTCTCTCTCTCTCTCTCTCTCTCTCTCTCTCTCTCTCTCTCTCTCTCTCTCTCTCTCTCTCTCACACACACAATCGTTCCCGCGCTGATCCTGTGTGCTTTCGCGTTTTTCTCCTACCCTCTCATCAAACCAAGCGATGACCTTCCCTGACCGTCCCCCTTCTAACAGAGCATATTATTCTTTCCTTCGCTTCACTCAGGTTTCTACGTCCCTTCCTTTCCATAGTCCCCTGGTCTCAGGCCCCTTCATCAGTCTTCATGCCATAAGTCTCTTGATCAGCCCCCAGAAATTGCTCCTGGCCCCCCTCATCCTTGCCCCATCATTTCCAGTCGCTTCTGTACTCTCTGTCATGAGCAATTTCTCTTGTTGGAAAGACCTTTCTGGCTTACATGATGTTCATTCATTTTACTTTCCTTCCTCTGATTGTGTTCCTTGTGGAATCCCTTCAACTGATGTGAATCTGTGTTCTTGACTAATGACTTTACCTCTTTTTTTCATTTCCGGACTTCCTCTCCCATCTGATGACATCCTTCAATGTTCTTATATCTGTTACCTCTGTCTCTTGACTTCCTCCTTCCGATGTGATAACGTATGGTCCTGTTTCTCAATGACTTCCACATTTTCTCTCTCTAGTTTTGTGGCCTCTGTTGAACTGTCTCATATATTTACTGACTCTCTGTTTGTCCATTGTAAGACCCCACACATCCCTCACATCCCACACTTCCTTGTGGGATGTGAGGGACGTGTGGGTCACAGTTCCTCCCTCGTCTCAATCTATGTTCATAGAAACCTCTTCAAGATGATTCCTGCCATCTCTGGTCCTGCCATCTCTGGTCCTGCCATCGCTGGTCCTGCCATCTCTGATCCTGCCATCGCTAGTCCTGCCATTGCTGGTCCTGCCATCGCTGGTCCTGCCATCTCTGATCCTGCCATCGCTAGTCCTGCCATCGCTAGTCCTGCCATCGCTGGTCTAGTATTTTCTGTAGTATATTCAGTTCTAGAGTTCTTCGTTTGTCTCCCTTCTGTCTCAGAGTACGTGCTAGTTAGCATACTGGCTCTGGTTATTATCTATCTAGTTAGCATACTGGCTCTGGTTACTATCTATCTAGTTAGCATACAGGCTCTGGTTATTATCTATCTAGTTAGCATACTGGCTCTGGTTATTATCTATCTAGTTAGCATACTGGCTCTGGTTATTATCTATCTAGTTAGCATACTGGCTCTGGTTATTATCTATCTAGTTAGCATACAGGCTCTGGTTATTATCTATCTAGTTAGCATACTGGCTCTGGTTATTATCTATCTAGTTAGCATACTGGCTCTGGTTATCATCTATCTAGTTAGCATACTGGCTCTGGTTATTATCTATCTAGTTAGCATACAGGCTCTGGTTATCATCTATCTAGTTAGCATACTGGCTCTGGTTATCATCTATCTAGAAAACATTTGCAGTTGGCTGGTTGACTCATTAAGTGGCAGTACTTTTGTCTTTAAATGATAAAGACTTAATTTTTCAGTCACTGTTATGTTCCATTAGATTATTTCTAGTCTAGAATTTCTTGTCCCACATTGTGATACATACTCACAACACCTTCACCTGATCAGATCAACTTAATGTAAACATATGGTATTTCTCACAACATTCGTAAACAGTCCATTCGAATGTTCATAACTTCACACCCCTTACAGTACCTGTCGTCCTCAGTTACCCATAGTGGAGTGGTGTATGTATGGGATGTTTCGTATATGTTGCCCCTCCACACCCGACCCCCTCGCTCCCTCCATGTGTGTAAGAGAGGAAAGCTGATGAAAACCTACAACATCTCGCCACAACCAAGGTTGTGCTGTCTGCCTCTCCTGCTGGTGAGGTTGTTGCTGGAACGTGTGTGTGTGTGTGTGTGTGTGTGTGTGTGTGTGTGTGTGTGTGTGTGTGTGTGATAACCCTACACTCACCCTCCTCATATCCCTGTCCCTCCCTGCTCCCCATCTCCTCCTTCCTGCTCCCCATCTCCCCTCCTTCCTTACTCCCCTCCTCCCCACGTTCCCCACTACCCATTTCCCCCTCCTTCCCCTTTCCCATCTCCCCATCTTACCCCTCCTACCCCCTCCCCTCTCCTCCGCCCAACATGAGTCCCCACAATGATGGCGTGGGAGATGCCCTGCGCGCCTCCACACTGCACCAGATCATTGGCACCGCCGGGAACGCACGCCGTCCGTACGTGCGTGCGTGCGTGTGTGTCAATAGTGCGATGGTGGAGGGGGTGGAGGAGGGGGCGTGCGTGCGTGTGGGCGCGGGGCCGTCCTCTGTGTGTGTGTGTGTGTGTGTGTGTCAGACACCCACTACCGGAACCCTCTTGCACCACCATGAGACAAGGCTAGGCCCAGGTCAGGCTAGGCCCAGGTCAGGCTAGGACTGGGTCAGGCTAGGACTGGGTCAGGCTCGTGGGCTGGAGGGCGTGGGTGTTGAGGGGCGGGGCGGGGTTCTGGCTCGGGGGTTGGAGGGCGTGGGTGTTGAGGCTGGCGGGCCAACATGGATGTCTGGGAGGATGGTGGATGTCTAGAGAACTTCTAGTATACATCATAGGTTTGTGGCTGCTTCATCCTACTTAGGCATCTTGAGGGAGGATATGTGCTCTAATGCTTCATGAACTCTATAGAAGGATGGTCAGACTCTGTGTCCACCTACGTAGGTGAAGACATGTGGATAGAGTGATGTAGAAGCCGTCTATCCTCTGCTATCACCTTGTCATTTCTTTCTGTCACTCAGCAGATCTATCCTCTTCGTCCATGTCTGTTCCCCCCCCCCTCGCGATGTCCTCGCTTTCTTTCACTAATTTCGTGCTATTTTCCATCTCTCATATTATTAATTATATCTTCGTGTTTCCTTTAACTATCTATTGACAACTCTCTTTGTCCCTATCGCTGCCACTTCCATTCCCCCTTTATTTGCATTGATTATTTCTTCCATTTTTTTTCCACTCTCTCTTTGTGCAGCATTTTATATCACTCTCCCTCATCTCACCTCATTCCTTAGCTCTCTCTCTCTCTCTCTCTCTCTCTCTCTCTCTCTCTCTCTCTCTCTCTCTCTCTCTCTCTCTCTCTCTCTCTCTCTCTCTCTCTCTCTCTCTCTCTCTCTCTCTCTCTCTCTCTCTCTCTCTCTCTCTCCATTCTTTACCCCCTGGCCACTCATCATCAACACTCCCTTATCTATTCCCTCTTCACACTCACACTCACCATTTATCCCAATCTTCCTCCTGATTATCGCTTAATTGTTCCTAACTATGATGGTAATTAGGTAGTCCGAATAAGACTTGCCAACGAGTGTGTGTGTCTGTGTGTGTGTGTGTGTGTGTGTGTGTGTGTGTGTGTGTGTGTGTGTGTGTGTAGCCTGGCTTTATGTAGCCCTCCTCTCTGTAGACTTTCGCTACACAGCGCTTGAATATATGACTAGGTATCTAGATTAATCACTAAGTACCCAGATCAAAGACCAGGTGCTGAGATTAATCACCAGGTGCCCAGATCAAAGACCAGGTGCTGAGATTAATCACCAGGTACCCAGATCAATGACCAAGTGCTGAGATTAACCACCAGGTACCCAGATCAAAGACCAGGTGCTGAGATTAATCACCAGGTGCCCAGATCAATGACCAAGTGCTGAGATTAACCACCAGGTACCCAGATCAATGACCAGGTGCTGAGATTAATCACCAGGTGCCCAGATCAAAGACCAGGTGCTAAGATTAATCACCAGGTGCCCAGATCAATGACCAAGTGCTAAGATTAATCACCAGGTGCCCAGATCAAAGACCAGGTGCTGAGATTAATCTCCAGGTGCCCAGATCAATGACCAGGTTCTGAGATTAATCTCCAGGTGCCCAGATCAAAGACCAGGTGCTGAGATTAATCTCCAGGTGCCCAGATCAATGACCAGGTTCTGAGATTAATCTCCAGGTGCCCAGATCAATGACCAGGTTCTGAGATTAATCTCCAGGTGCCCAGATCAATGACCAGGTTCTGAGATTAATCTCCAGGTGCCCAGATCAATGACCAGGTGCTCAGATCAATTACCAAGCACATAGGTCACAGATCAGCATTACTTTATGTAATCATAGTCATGTAATCATATCTATGTAATCATTTTGTATACAACCTTACATTATAATGCTCTTCAGTTCGAAGTCTTGTTTCATGTTACACTTGAGTTTCTTATTTTTGATTGATGTAGACCTCTGCGCGTGTAGCCTTGCTTTCTACAACCACTGCTTTTGTAGCCTTGTCTCATGTAGCCCTTGAACATGGGCCTTGTTCTATGGGAGCCTTGCGTTCATATAAACCTTGATACATGTAGCCAATGTGTTTATTTATATATACCTTCGTTGATGATCTTATACTATGAACACTCGTGTTTGTAACCTTGCTTTAAGTAGCCCTTCCAGTTTACTTGCAAGACTGTAGAAGTATACCACACAGTTTACCTCCATGACTGTAGAGGTGAAACCGTTCAGTTTACCTGGCTGACTGTAGAGGTAAACTTCTAGTTTACCTGCATGACTATAGAGGTACACTTTCCAATATATTTGTTTGACTGTAGAGGTAAACCTTCCAATTCATTTGTTTGCCTGTGGAGGTAAACCATCTACTTTACTTGCATGATATACAAACAAACGTACCAATCTCTTTGTTTGCTGGTAAGTAAACCCTCCAGCTTCTACCCCTGCTCGTAGTGGTTTACCTGTCCAGTCTACGTGTGTGTCTGTAAACCCGCCCACTACCCGTACATGTATATACATACAAACGGTGAGGTCGCCCCGGAAATTGATCGAGGTGGCTGTGTTCATGTGTTGATTGCTACCCTCCATAATTGATATCTCTTTGTGAAGCCTAGCGCCACCCACTGCCCAGGAGAGGTTTTGTTATTTATTAAATGTCTGTATTATGTATCTAGTGAGAGGAAATGATCATACGGGTACCCACCTACCCAACACCCAAGCATATGTAGGTACATATATATATATATATATATATATATATATATATATATATATATATATATATATATATATATATATATATATATACATTCATATAAATGGATGGAGGCGGCAAGTGCGGGTGTGTACATGTGTATATTTGTATATGTCTGTGTATGTATATGTATGTATACACTGAGATGTATAGGTATGTATATGTGCGTGTGTGGACGTGTATGTATATACATGTGTATGTGGGTGGGTTGGGCCGTTCTTTCGTCTGTTTCCTTGCGCTACCTTGCTAACGCGGGAGACAGCGACTAAGTATAACATAACAAATATATATACAAATGCATGGCCATTTAAAAGGTCTGCGTTGTGAGCTGGTTCAAAGATGGGGGGGGGGGTGGTGCTGCTCAAATAGAGGAGGAGGAGAGGGTGGTTAAGTTCTTACAGACGACTTTCAACCTGTGAGGACGATGGTATGACCCTTAGATACGATGGCCTAGCCTTTGACAGGGTCGTTAAGGGTCAGGTCAAATGCCAGGCCATTATACCCAGGGGTCGCGCCGTCCCATACAAGACTCACAGTCAAGTGACAGTAGTTACGTAGTTACGTAGTTACTGTAGTTGTGAGGGTCACTGTATGATGTAGTTACGTAGTTACTGTAGTTGTGAGGGTCACTGTATGATGTAGTTACGTAGTTACTGTAGTTGTGAGGGTCACTGTATGATGTAGTTACGAAGTTACTGTAGTTGTGAGGGTCACTGTATGATGTAGTTACGTAGTTACTGTAGTTGTGAGGGTCACTGTATGATGTAGTTACGTAGTTAGTGTAGTTGTGAGGGTCAATGTATGATGTAGTTACGTAGTTACTGTAGTTGTGAGGGTCACTGTATGATGTAGTTACGTAGTTAGTGTAGTTGTGAGGGTCAATGTATGATGTAGTTACGTAGTTACTGTAGTTGTGAGGGTCACTGTATGATGTAGTTATTGTAGTCAGCTGTAGTTGTGAGTCGTACTGCATCACGTTTTCTTCCACGTGTTCTTAGGCCATAAATTATGACCTACATCAAACCACGTGGTATATAAACCATATTGAGTATACTTCGAAGTAAACCACATGGTCTGTAAACCATTCAGTGTGTGTGTGTGTGTGTGTGTGTGTGTGTGTGTGTGTGTGTGTGTGTGTCAGTATACCCGCGCATGCGCCTCGAGGTTAAGAAGAAATAATAAAAATGAATGTGGACACAAAAAAGCTTTTTCTCCCAATCTGAATTATCATGGATATGCTAATTAGTTTGTCGGGGGGGGAGCACGGTAGTGAGTGAAGAGGAATACAAATGAGTGCCAGCCACCACAGTGGGGGAACCACACCTCCACATCTCCCACAAGGAAAAATAAAGTTATAGAAAATGGCGTCTGGAGTTCCGGGCTCCACCCTGGCTGTGGCAAAGATTAAGTTTGTTAGAAAGTTTGTGAGGGAGTGGGTGAAGCTTGCTTGCTTCTTCGTCTGTCTTGTGTCTACGTCAGAGCTTAGCTGGTGGGTGTGGCTGAGCACGACGGTACGATCCCTCAGGGCGACGGTACGATCATCCAGGGCGACGGTACGATCACTCAGGGCGACGGTACGATCACTCAGGGGGACGGTACGATCACTCAGGGCGACGGTACAATATCCGAGCACAACGGTACTGCCCTTGGCTCTGATAACTGGGTCTGTTACAAACGAGGTCAAAGGCCAGACCATCATATTCAGTGGGTCGTACCGTCGTGTTCAAGGGCCGTACCGTCGTGCTCAAGGGTTGTACCGTCGTGCTAGAGGGTTGTACCGTCGTGCTCAAGGGTCTTACCGTCGTGCTCAAGGGTCGTACCGTCGTGCTCAAGGGTCGTACCGTCGTGCTCAAGGGTCGTACCGTCGTGCTCAAAATCCTACGTACATATAGTCCTGTTTCTCGACCAGACCAGCTCACAAGGGCGTGAGTGAACTGGTAGATCTTCTGGTAGATCTCCCAGTGCTGGTAGCACATGTCTACCAACACAACTTTTGATAGAATATAAAGAAATGAAAAACACAGACATGTACCTTACACACACACACACACACACACACACACACACACACACACACACACACACATAAGCTACAGAAAAAAACCTTGAATGTATGCTGCCAAATATCAAGAAAACCAAATCCATCTATAAATGATAATATACACGAGCTATTCCTAGTCATTCTCTCCTGCAATCATTCTTCCTAGCGCACTTCCAGCGTAGGATGTGTGTGAGAATGAGCCTTACTGTCCGCCACTTGGCTCTGTGTTGCCTGGCTCTGTAAACCAGGTGGAGGAGGAGGGGAGTGAGGAGTGAGGAACCTTTGGCAGGGAGGAGGTGCATGTGATTCTCAAGTGTGGGTCTTGATACAGATTCACCTCCCGCTACTCCGCCCGTAATTGTATCAGATATTCACAAGAGGCACATTGTTCGCCAATTTCCTTAATTATCGATGTTAGTAATGTCCCATTAATTATCTTCCCCCCTCCTCCTCCTCCCCTCCCTCACCACCACCACCACCACCACGACCACTGCCCCACACCACACACCTTCGCCTCCCCTCCTGCCCCTCGCTCCTGTTCATCCCAACACCTTCCCCCCTTCCCACTCTCTCTCTCTCTCTCTCTCTCTCTCTCTCTCTCTCTCTCTCTCTCTCTCTCTCTCTCTCTCTCTCTCTCTCTCTCTCTCTCTCGACGCCTAAACTCAACCAGGAGTGGATATGTCCCCTTTGCAGGTCCCCAGATCAAGACAACGCAGCGGAGAAAGTGCCTCCTACCTTACACCTTCCCCAGCTGCGTGACGGAGTGCACCAGAGGCTGGTGGGTTGAGGGAGAGTTATAGTTAGCAGAGACAGACATGAGCAACAAGTCAGAGGGATGGTTGGA
Source organism: Panulirus ornatus (assembly GCF_036320965.1). Taxonomy (NCBI): domain Eukaryota; kingdom Metazoa; phylum Arthropoda; class Malacostraca; order Decapoda; family Palinuridae; genus Panulirus; species Panulirus ornatus. The sequence continues at coordinate 26,564,684 of NC_092261.1, forward strand.
AGACGAAGTTGGTGATAAAGGAAAGTGAGCCAGAGGACAGTGGTACCTTCCAGCCAGCTGGGAACACCTGAAGGAGGAGGAGGAACTTATACCACAAACTCACCAAGACAAGTGTAGTGTACGTGTCAGCGAAGACCAGGGTGTTCCTACCATCATTGTGGCTATGGGACTCATAGTTCAACACCAGGAGTTGTATGTTATAGTTCAACACCAGGAGTTGTAAGTTATAGTTCAACACCAGGAGTTGTAAGTTATAGTTCAACACCAGGAGTTGTAAGTTATAGTTCAACACCAGGAGTTGTAAGTTATAGTTCAACACCAGGAGTTGTATGTTATAGTTCAACACCAGGAGTTGTATGTTATAGTTCAACACCAGGAGTTGTATGTTATAGTTCAACACCAGGAGTTGTAAGTTATAGTTCAACACCAGGAGTTGTGTCTTATAGTTCAACACCAGGAGTTGTGTCTTATAGTTCAACACCAGGAGTTGTATGTTATAGTTCAACACCAGGAGTTGTATGTTATAGTTCAACACCAGGAGTTGTGTCTTATAGTTCAACACCAGGAGTTGTATGTTATAGTTCAACACCAGGAGTTGTGTCTTATAGTTCAACACCAGGAGTTGTATGTTATAGTTCAACACCAGGAGTTGTATGTTATAGATACTAGGAGAGAACGTTTGTACTTTCCTAGGATCAAAATGGATCTTAGAAACTCTAGGGAAATTTGACGACACTTTCTCAAACCCTTCTGCTTTGCAGGTGGGAACTAGGAACGTAGCTAGTGAAGCATTACAGGATATTACATCCAAGTGTAAGGCTTTCATTTGTAAGTTGACAGAGAGTCGTAGGAACTTTGGAGTGCTGGGAGTGTAGTCCGGATGTGGCCTAGACTCCTCCATCCTGGGCAAGATGCTGGGATAAACAGCTGAGCATCGCTGCAGGGAAGAGGAAAAGGTTTCAAGATAGATTCCTGAGATTCTCTTGCTTGCAGCAGAAGCCATCATGTTAAGGATGGCCTCCATTTGAAATGGGTTCAGGAAAGCTCGTCCTAGTAGGATGTTGGAGGATGTCATTTGACTCTTTGCTCATAGAAATAGACCAGTTACGTGCCAACCACATGGGAAAGTCGAGATAGGGAAACAACTTGACAGGGAGGATGGAAGGGTGTGTCATCTCGGTGTGACCAGCCAGGCTGAGGGAGGGAGCGAGGAAGGTAGTTAGACCTGTGGTATGATGGTAGTCTGACGTCACATCCCAGGTCGCAGAGGTCACGCCCTGGAGGAGGCTGGGGCAAAGGAGTGAGAGGCCATGGCAGCAGGATCAGGTGACCAGCACAAGTGGAAAGCAACGGCATTTCCCAGGTGGGGGAAAGAAAGAGGAAGGACGAGTCACACTGACATCAGGATCAGAAGCTGGATATGTATTGTCTTTCCCACTGCTGAACACACACTGTCTTGCCCACTGCTGAACACACACTGCCTTGCCCACTGCTGGTCACACACTGCCTTCCCCACTGCTGGTCACACACTGCCTTCCCCACTGCTGGTCACACACTGCCTTCCCCACTGCTGGTCACATACACTGCAGAAAAGCCTGAGACACATATGAATAATGATAACTTGTAAACTGAGACTACACAATTGATTCCTAAGGCCTTGAGAAATCACAAAACAAAATCATGTTCATGTGCACAAATGCTGGCAGTATCATTCCTAAACTGAATATATCAATTAAAAAATAGAATACTCGTTAATGATAAATATGGAACAGATGTGAGGTGTCCAAAAACAAATTATTCCTTACTGAGAATAACTATGTATCAGGGAAGGTGAGTAGAGCCAGTATGGTATCAGAGCTGACCATGGATGGCTCAGACGACGAGAAGAATTCATTCATCATAACAAAACATAAACAAGACATTCAGGTCAATCGAACACCATGACAATCCTCCAGAACCACCAGTCCAATGACGAGGCTGATGTAAACACGTCATAGGACAAAGGAAGTGTAAACGTGAAAAAAGAATTTACGTAAATCTTTTAAAAGTATCCCCATGTAAACCTACAAGTATTTACGAGAAAGGGATGACGTAAACGATACAATAGAACAACAAATAACCAAACATGGGAAAGTGGCTGATGATGATGACGAAGAAATGGCCTTCAGTTCTGTACGTTCTGCACAAGAAGAAAAATACTGACCTCAATGTAGAAAAAAAAGTATGTTTCAAATGTTTAATGAGAAAAGTTAACGATTACAAAAACTACCAGTAATAAAGTACCAAAATACTTGGATCGAATTGACCAAGACGACTTGACTGCCTCAGGCGACCTAATCCTAAGATTCTTGAACGAGGTCATACAGCAGTTAGTATTTCCAAGACCAAAATATTCGACCAATCACAGACAGAATGTAAGGTACCTGAGGTCTGGGTATAAGCATATATCAAGCCTATATACATAAAAGCGAATAAGAAATCTGTTTTAGATCATGGCCATGTTAGACTCATGTTAGTCTAATGTAAAAAAATCAATGAGACATTTTTGTAACATTTCTTAACCATGAAATGATATTAGACAGTCAATGTGGCTTCTACAGCAAACGATAATGTCTAATTACCAGAATTTTTCGATCATATGGGATAACTGAGGATCTTAAGACTCTAATGTAATATACTTAGACTTTTAAAAGGTATTCGATGAAGTACAACACAAGAGACAGACACTTGGATAACATCATGTGGAATCAGAGAGCCAGCTATATGCATGGGGTACTGACTGGCCCACAGACAGGGAGCAACGTGTGGTTTTATATGGCGAAGCTTCAGACTGGCTGGACGTGAGAAGCGGCGTGCCCCAGGGATAAGTCCTTGGTTCCATTCTTTTCATGATGTGTAGGAATGATCCTAAAGTGGGTCTCGTATCAAAGATCTCCATATTAGCTGTCGGTGCAAAACTAAGAAGGAGGGTCATAAGTGAGGAAAACTGTGACATAATTGATAGATCTTAACAGACAATTGTTAGATGAATGACAAACAAATGTCAACACAGACAACTGTACCGTTCACTATGCACTTTGAAATCAACAATACAAAACACGAATCACAAATATCTGGAAATTCAATACTTAATTTATATGAAGAGAAGAATCTTGGAGTTATTATGAGTAACAATTTGTAGTATACTATACTGTGTATAGCAGCAAGTTAGCCGACTACTAGGTATATAGAAATATCGACTATGTAATATTGAAACAATTATCTGACTCTTGTTAAAGCTGTAGTAAGACGACGCTTTGAATACGCAGTCCAGCTACGGTTCCTAAACTACTAAATGGAAAGATGAAAACTGGAATTAATGCAAGGAAGATCAACAAAACTCACTCTGTAAGAAATGTGGCGCAAGAAGACAGACTAACAGGATTAAATGTCTTATCCCTTAAGAAGCGTCCACTTCGTAGTGACTTAATACAAGTTTTCAGAATTCTTGATAGATTCGGAAACTTTAATCACAAGGAACTTTTTGAACTGCAAGTAAATACAGTTAGCAGGATAAATGGAGAAATACTAGAGGTGAAAAATGTAATACTGAAGTGAAGGAGAATTTCTCTGTAAATAGATATTTTGAACATAGGTAAACTTTACAATAAACGATGTTAACGAAATAATTAGAAAAAAAAGGTCCAAAGTGGATTTGATAAATTGTTCATTAGTTATGTACTTCATCAGTTATGTACTTCATCAGTTGTTATGTACTTCATCAGTTCAAGTACTTGAACAGTTATGTACCTCATCAATTGTGTACTTCACCAGTTCAAGTACCTATGAAATAAACACAATAAAATACTTACTTATACATTATTCTTTTTCACTTTAGACCACATGAATACACCGTACTGCATCAGAGGCTCAGACAGAGAAGTCATATTTTAGGAAAGAATTCTTCCCTTTCGTTCCATCCTGTTAAATTCCACGTAGGATTACTTCCTAAATGCCTTGTTCTACTTCCAATTTTTCCTACCGTGTATTGTTGTTAGAGGAAGGGGGGGGGAGGGGCTTCATGCTCTTCCATTCTTACCTCATCCATTTAAATGAGAAATATATATATGTATATATATATATATATATATATATATATATATATATATATATATATATATATATATATATATATATATATATATATATATATTTTTTTTTTTTTTTTTTTTTGCTTTGTCGCTGTCTCCCGCGTTTGCGAGGTAGCGCAAGGAAACAGACGAAAGAAATGGCCCAACCCACCCCCAGACACATGTATATACATACGTCCACACACGCAAATATACATACCTACACAGCTTTCCATGGTTTACCCCAGACGCTTCACATGCCCTGATTCAATCCACTGACAGCACGTCAACCCCGGTATACCACATCGCTCCAATTCACTCTATTCCTTGCCCTCCTTTCACCCTCCTGCATGTTCAGGCCCCGATCACACAAAATCTTTTTCACTCCATCTTTCCACCTCCAATTTGGTCTCCCTCTTCTCCTCGTTCCCTCCACCTCCGACACATATATCCTCTTGGTCAATCTTTCCTCACTCATTCTCTCCATGTGCCCAAACCATTTCAAAACACCCTCTTCTGCTCTCTCAACCACGCTCTTTTTATTTCCACACATCTCTCTTACCCTTACGTTACTCACTCGATCAAACCACCTCACACCACACATTGTCCTCAAACATCTCATTTCCAGCACATCCATCCTCCTGCGCACAACTCTATCCATAGCCCACGCCTCGCAACCATACAACATTGCTGGAACCACTATTCTTTCAAACATACCCATTTTTGCTTTCCGAGATAATGTTCTCGACTTCCACACATTCTTCAAGGCTCCCAGGATTTTCGCCCCCTCCCCCACCCTATGATCCACTTCCGCTTCCATGGTTCCATCCGCTGACAGATCCACTCCCAGATATCTAAAACACTTCACTTCCTCCAGTTTTTCTCCATTCAAACTCACCTCCCAATTGACTTGACCCTCAACCCTACTGTACCTAATAACCTTGCTCTTATTCACATTTACTCTTAACTTTCTTCTTTCACACACTTTACCAAACTCAGTCACCAGCTTCTGCAGTTTCTCACATGAATCAGCCACCAGCGCTGTATCATCAGCGAACAACAACTGACTCACTTCCCAAGCTCTCTCATCCCCAACAGACTTCATACTTGCCCCTCTTTCCAAAACTCTTGCATTCACCGCCCTAACAACCCCATCCATAAACAAATTAAACAACCATGGAGACATCACACACCCCTGCCGCAAACCTACATTCACTGAGAACCAATCACTTTCCTCTCTTCCTACACGTACACATGCCTTACATCCTCGATAAAAACTTTTCACTGCTTCTAACAACTTTCCTCCCACACCATATATTCTTAATACCTTCCACAGAGCATCTCTATCAACTCTATCATATGCCTTCTCCAGATCCATAAATGCTACATACAAATCCATTTGCTTTTCTAAGTATTTCTCACATACATTCTTCAAAGCAAACACCTGATCCACACATCCTCTACCACTTCTGAAACCACACTGCTCTTCCCCAATCTGATGCTCTGTACATGCCTTCACCCTCTCAATCAATATCCTCTCAAATAATTTCCCAGGAATACTCAACAAACTTATACCTCTGTAATTTGAGCACTCGCTCTTATCCCCTTTGCCTTTGTACAATGGCACTATGCACGCATTCCGCCAATCCTCAGGCACCTCACCGTGAGTCATACATACATTAAATAACCTTACCAACCAGTCAACAATACAGTCACCCCCTTATTTGATAAATTCCACTGCAATACCATCCAAACCTGCTGCCTTGCCGGCTTTCATCTTCCGCAAAGCTTTTACTACCTCTTCTCTGTTTACCAAATCATTTTCCCTAACCCTCTCACTTTGCACACCACCTCGACCAAAACACCCTATATCTGCCACTCTATCATCAAACACATTCAACAAACCTTCAAAATACTCACTCCATCTCCTTCTCACATCACCACTACTTGTTATCACCTCCCCATTTGCGCCCTTCACTGAAGTTCCCATTTGCTCCCTTGTCTTACGCACTTTATTTACCTCCTTCCAGAACATCTTTTTATTCTCCCTAAAATTTAATGATATATATGTATATATAATATATATATATATATATATATATATATATATATATATATATATATATATATATATATATATATATATATATATATTATCCCTGGGGATAGGGGAGAAAGAATACTTCCCACGTATTCCCTGCGTGTCATAGAAGGCGACTAAAAGGGGAGGGAGCGGGTGGCTGGAAATCCTCCCCTCTCGTTTTTTTTTTAATTTTCCAAAAGAAAGAACAGAGAAGGGGGCCAGGTGAGGATTTTCCCTCTAAGGCCCAGTCCTCTGTTCTTAACGTTACCTCGCAAATGCGGGAAATGGCGAATCGTATGAAATATATATATATATATATATATATATATATATATATATATATATATATATATACAAACTAGATATGGCCCAACGGACCCTCCGTTTCTCTTTACGATCCTCTCTCTCTCTCTCTCTCTCTCTCTCTCTCTCTCTCTCTCTCTCCCAGACCTGCAACATGATGATGATATCGGAAACAAATAAACCGATCGGCGTAATGAAACAGTATTGATTATTGGCAGTGGAGAATGTTGTGCCAAACAGATCAAGTTAATTAGCGTATTATGTGTGATGGCATCCCCGATCCCAAACATCCCCGATCCCAAACATCCCCGATCCCAAACATCCCCGATCTCCAACATCCCCGATCCCAAGCTCGGACACAACTTGAAACAAAATCTGTCATTGTTATCGAACAAAAAAAGTCATCAGCTCATGGCAAGAGAAGAGACGGATTTTCAGCGTTCTTTTTACTTGTGCATAACGTTGGTTTTTGCCTAAACTATCGACTGCGGGATAGTCTCCTTTAGGCACGGCTAGGCTGGTGCACGGGGCAAAAAGATGGCCTAACATAAAAGTTTCTTAGTTTTAAGAAAATTCGTTTCGCTGTCTGTCTGTCTGTCTGTCTGTCTGTCTCTTCTTTAATATTCTCTTCTTTCTGTCGGTAACAACTCTGTCTGTTTCTCTGTATGTATATAACTAGCTGTGTATCTATATGTCTAGCTGTGTATCTATATATCTAGCTGTGTATCTATATGTCTAGCTGTGTATCTATATATTTAGCTGTGTATCTATATATTTAGCTGTGTATCTATATATTTAGCTGTATATCTATATATTTAGCTGTGTATCTATATATTTAGCTGTGTATCTATATATTTAGCTGTGTATCTATATATCTAGCTGTGTATCTATATATCTAACTGTGTAGCTATATATCTAGCTGTGTATCTATATATCTAGCTGTGTATCTATATATTTAGTTGTGTATCTATATATCTAACTGTGTATCTATATATCTAGCTGTGTATCTATATATCTAGCTGTGTATCTATATATCTAGCTGTGTATCTATATATCTAACTGTGTATCTATATATCTAGCTGTGTATCTATATATCTAGCTGTGTATCTATATATCTAACTGTGTATCTATATATCTAACTGTGTATCTATATATCTAACTGTGTATCTATAAAACTAGCTGTGCATCTATATATCTAGCTGTGTATCTATATATCTAACTGTGTATCTATATGTCTAACTGTGTATCTATATATCTAACTGTGTATCTATATATCTAAATCTATAAAACTAGCTGTGCATCTATAGATCTAGCTGTGTATCCATATACCTAGTCATATATCAATATAAAATTTTATGTTGAAGGTTCCAGTCGCGGATAGCAGTCCACATGAAGGCCTGTCTTAATTGAAATATAGAGATAAATATGAAGGGGAAAAAGAAAAGACAAATGGAAAGTAACTACGAATCTTGGAGGAAGTTACTGGGAAAGATATGAGAAGGTAGAAAATTCCAAAGGATCGAGGGAGAGAAGCAGGTGTCAAAGCGGCCCACTCTTGAGTTTCTAACGGCCACACAGCAATCATGTGATGCAGTAGCTTGCTGAGTATTGCATGGTCTAGCTACTGGTGGGGGGCACACAAGCAGCCAGTTCTCGGGAGCAAAAACCAAAGTAATTCCCATAGAAGAGGGAAAGTGAACCAACAGTGCGGTGAGGGCGAGGGAGTCAAGTTTGGAAGTTAGCCTGGGACAGTTTATAAGTCGCACCGCTTTCGACTCAACTCTGTCAAGTAAGGATACAGAGCTGGAGCCATCTTAGATGTAATCTATATATCTGGTTTTGTATCTATATACATCTAGCTATCTAATTTACCGTTTATCTCTGTTAAATCTCTCTCTCTCTCTCTCTCTCTCTCTCTCTCTCTCTCTCTCTCTCTCTCTCTCTCTCTCTCTCTCTCTCTCTCTCTCTCTCTCTCTCTCTCTCTCTCGTCATGGTTGCTTGTTGCAAGAATTCAAGACAAAGTTTGGCGGGAACGTTTCCCGTAAAGATATAACTGACACACGACCAACTTACTCTCACAGTAAGTCGTGAGGATGTTGCCTCTACCTCACACGGATGTTGCCTCTACCTCACACGGATGATGCCTCTACCTCACATGGATGATGCCTCTACCTCACATGGATGATGCCTCTACCTCACACGGATGATGCCTCTACCTCACACGGATGATGCCTCTACCTCACATGGATGATGCCTCTACCTCACACGGATGATGCCTCTACCTCACACGGATGATGCCTCTACCTCACACGGATGATGCCTCTACCTCACACGGATGATGCCTCTACCTCACACGGATGATGCCACACCTCACACAGATGATGCCTCTACCTCACACGGATGATGCCTCTACCTCACATGGATGATGCCTCTACCTCACACGGATGATGCCTCTACCTCACACGAATGGTGCCTCTACCTCACACGAATGATGCCTCTACCTCACACGGATGTTGCCTCTACCTCACACGGATAATGCCTCTACCTCACACGGATGTTGCCTCTACCTCACACGGATGTTGCCTCTACCTCACACGGATAATGCCTCTACCTCACAGTAATTACGTAAACATAACAGAGTTGTGTCTTTCAATTCCTCTCTTGTGGCACGGCTGCTTCGTTCAACACGATCATACTGTTAGTAATAGTTTGTACTGATTACATGTATATTGGATGTGTATTACTTGTGTATTGGATGTGTATTACTTGTGTATTGGATGTGTTTTACTTGTGTATTGGATGTGTATTACTTGTGTATTGGATGTGTATTACTTGTGTATTGGATGTGTATTACTTGTGTATTGGATGTGTATTACTTGTGTATTGGATGTGTATTACTTGTGTATTGGATGTGTATTACTTGTGTATTGGATGTGTATTACGTGTGTATTGGATGTGTATGGCATGTGTATGCTTGTGTCTCGATTATTCATGACTTGTGTACAACGAATGTATCCCAAATAACCAAATTACATGGCCAAATACAGCAGTAAGTCCCCCCCCCCCCCACGTATACCCCACCGTTAACCCCACACAACTTCCTTACTCTTGAAAACCCAACGGAAGTCTACATTTTAGGTCGACTCTTTGAAACAAACCAAGACTCAAAACCTATTCTATTCTGTAAATCCCTTAAACCTCACTCCTTTATATCCCTTAAACCTCACTATACTACATCCCTTAAACCTCACTCTTTTATATCCCTTAAACCTCACTCCTTTATATCCCTTAAACCTCACTATACTACATCCCTTAAACCTCACTATACTACATCCCTTAAACCTCACTGTGCTACATCCCTTAAACCTCACTATACTACATCTCTTAAACCTCACTGTACTACATCCCTTAAAAACCTCACTACACTACATCCTTAAACCTCACTATGCTACATTCCGTAGATCACACTAAGCAAGTTCTTAACTTCTCCAAAGATCTTGAAACTCAAATATTTGTAAGTCATTTAGATCATTTAGAATTCATCACAAATATTTGAACCTGTACGATGTCAGAAGCTGCTTGATATATAACCCTTAAAAAAGGAAATCCACAAACATGTCATTTTTTAAAGACATCAGACACTATAATATACCTTTGATTATATTGATCCATCTAAAACACCTTTCAACTTCTCAGACCCTAAATCAAAGAGCCTTAAACCTCCTTAAACCTTCTTAAAAACCCTTTAATAAACCCTTCAAAGTGTATGCAAATGTTGTTGGAAGGTGTGCTGGAGGCGTGATGGGACAATCGAAGTGATCACCATGAAACATCCATTAACTGTAGTTCTGGTGGACGCCCACTTCATCCCGGGATTAAAACGGTCCCGCACATCAGACATCGGCACACAATCATTTCCCAAATGACGTTTCTCTTTTTTTTTCATTCGTTTCATTTCGTGTTGTAGTAGTGAAGGGGCTTCCACTTCGTCCCATATCCGGCAGATGGTCCGTCATAAGAAAGACGTGTACGTTCTCAGTGCATCATTACATCCAACACATAACATATGGTCTGTCTAAACATTCATCATAATCATGCATTGCCTATCCATCCATTCTTCTATTCGTTCTGTATGCGTCGTCTGTCCGTGGCGTGATGATATTAGATTATGGCATGTCTGGGACGTAGAAGTATGTGGAGAGAGACAGTCATAGCAAATGGTCAAGAGAAAAGAAAAGAGGTATGGAAAGCCTTGCCTAAGATGAGGTGTGGCAAAACGTTTAGAGTGGATGGGACTGCAGGTGAATTTCTCAAGATGGAGTGACAGTGTGACAGGATTTTAAACTCATGTATAACCTTAGATGAAGTGCTTGAAGACTGTCAGAATGCTTGTTTAGTGGTTTGTATAAAGACAAAGGGAACTAAATGCTTGAGTTACAGATTTATGTCCTTTGCATATATACCTGATATGATTCATGGGAGAATGGCGATGAACAGGGTGGTCTCCGGCTCAAAGCATTTGACTGAGGTAGAGCAATGTGGTTTCGGGAGTAGAAGAAGATGCACTCAGATGAGTGAGAAATACTTGGAACGTTTGTAGGTAGTATTTATGAACCTGGAGAAAATGTATGATAAGATCAACAGAGATGCCTTGTTGAAGGTGATGCGAATATATGGTCTGGGAAGATAGCTACTAAATACAGTGAGGAGCTCTTGGTGGGAGAATATGGCCCGTGTGCATCAAGTGTGGATGATGTACTCATGGTTGATTAATCTGTTCATGGATGGGGTGATGAAGAAGGTAAATACGAGGGTAGTGGAGTGAGGAGCAAGTATACAGTATGATGGGGATGGTGGGAGGAGGGGCCAAAGAGGTGAGATTGTTGCAGTTTGTAGATGACACGGCTCTAGTGGCAGATTTCGAGAGAGAAACCCCAAAAACTGGTGTTTGAGTTTGAGAAGACATGTAAAAGGGGGAAGTTGAGTGTTAATGTGAACAACAGTAAGGTAATGAGGTATAGCAGGAGGGTGAGACTGGATGTTTTAAACATAAGCTTGGAATTGGAGAACATGGAGAAAGTGGAGTGCTTTAGTTACTTGGAAGTGAACATGAAAGCCAATTGAACCATGAGGGCTGAAGTGAGACATTGGGTGTGGGGTAAGGTTACTCTCATTGGTGCCTTTTGGATCGCGTGGAAAGAGAAATCAGTGTCTGTTCGGGCAAAAGTGGGTATGTCTGAAGGGATAACTGTCCAAACTGTTGTATGGATGTATGGGTAGTTAATATAAATGACTGGAATAGGGAGTGTGGAAGCGAAATGCTTGGGGAGGGCTGATTGTGTACGAAATGCTAGCGGAAGAACAAGGGGCAATGGTGGGCCGCAGACTGGGAGAACTGACCATAATGTGACCACAAGAGTGAGGCTGGTGTGACCACAAGAGTGTGGCTGGTGTGACCACAAAGGAAGGTGTTGTTTGCTTGCTTGTTTGCTAACTTGTTTGCTTGTTTGTATGATCTTTCCTGCCATCACTGCTGGCGTCAAGCGTGCAAGATGGTGGCAGGCACTTCAGAGAAAGGGAAAGGAAAAAGAAAAAGAGATCAATTTCTCCTGCTGGGAGTATAGTAGGATCTAACCCGACCTTGTAAGGGATCATCCTATGTCTACCTCCCTCCCAGTGTCCTTTGCGATGCTTCAATGTGAAAAGACATATTCAAACATTCCTTTTTGGCTCCTTTTTTGGATATACTTAGCTTTTGATATTGTTATCCTGATATCTTGAGTGATATATGCTGATAAAGATATCAGTTCCTCCTGTGTTCATTCGTCTGCCAGACCTGAGGTCGTGGTATCAGACTCTTATCTAACGACCTGCCAGTAACCAGGTATGTTATCGTTTGATATCTTCTTCTACGTACGACCCTTGAACACGACGGCACACGACCTTTGAGCATAATGATACGACCCTTGAACACCACGGTACGACTCTTGAGCACGACCGTACGACCCTTGAGCACGACGGTACGACCATTGGTTATGAGGGCCTGGCCTCTGATCTGACCCCTATGGGTCAGGTCAAAGGGCAGGCCATCATACCTGTGAGTTGTACCTTTGTGCTCAAGGGTCGTATCAAGGGTCGTACTGGGTCGTGTCATCATGCTCAAGGGTCGCACCGGGTCGTACCGGGTTGTGTCATCGTGCTCAAGGGTCGCATCGTCGGATATGATTATTTGGTGGGTATCGTCCGCCTGTAAGAGCATGGTGGCTATCGTCCGCATGTTAGAGCATGGTACCTATCGTCCATATGTGATAGTGCGGTGTCTATCGTCCATATGTAATAGTATGGTGGCTATCGTCCGTATGTGAGAGTATTCTAGCCATCGTCCATATGTGAGAGTGTGGGAGCTATCGTCCTAGAGTGAGGTTATTGTACATATCGTCTTTATGTAAGAGTATGGAAGACATCGTCCACATGTGACAGTATGATAGGTATCGTCCACATGTGACAGTATGATAGGTATCGTACACATGTGACAGTATGACAGGTATCGTCCACGTGTGACAATATGGCAGGTATCGTCCACATGTGACAGTATGGCAGGTATCGTCCACATGTGACAGCGTGGTAGGTATCGTCCACGTGTGATAGTATGGTAGCTATCGTCCACGTGTCACAGTATGGTAGCTATCGTCCACGTGTCACAGTATAGTAGCTATCGTCCACGTGTCACAGTATGGTAGCTATCGTCCACGTGTCACAGTATAGTAGCTATCGTCCACGTGTCACAGTATGGTAGCTATCGTCCACGTGTCACAGTATGGTAGCTATCGTCCACATGTGACAGTATGGCAGGTATCGTCCACATGTGACAGTATGGCAGGTATCGTCCACATGTGACAGTATGGTAGATATCGTCCACATGTGACAGAATGGTAGCTATCGTCCACGTGTCACAGTATAGCAGGTATCGTCCACGTGTCACAGTATAGCAGGTATCGTCCACGTGTCACAGTATAGCAGGTATCGTCCACGTGTCACAGTATAGCAGGTATCGTCCACGTGTCACAATATAGCAGGTATCGTCCACGTGTCACAGTATAGCAGGTATCGTCCACGTGTCACAGTATAGCAGGTATCGTCCACGTGTCACAGTATAGCAGGTATCGTCCACGTGTCACAGTATAGCAGGTATCGTCCACGTGTCACAGTATAGCAGGTATCGTCCACGTGTCACAGTATAGCAGGTATCGTCCACGTGTCATAGTATGGTAGGTATTGTCCGCATATGAGCGTTCGTACGTCTGTTTGTTCGTTCAGAGTTCATTGGCTCGCGTTCGCTCAGACGTGAGGGGGGTTCGTCAGTAAACGCGACGCTGATTGGTCACTGTCAGGGCTCGTATGTATTCGCGTCGTTCATTGGCTCGCGTTCGCTCAGACGTGAGGGGGGGTGGGGAGAAGGTTCGTCAATAAGCGCGACGCTGATTGGTCACTGTCAGGGCTCGTATGTAATCGCGTCGTTCATTAGCTGCCGCGAAGCCTCCTCTATTTGCTCGGTGTTGATTTCTAACCGAAGCTAAATCGTGTGTAAGCTGAATGCTGATTGAAGTGGGACATATTGTCTGCCTCCCTGACATAGCTTTACGCAACTGGAAGAACCATAGCTTTACGAAGCTGGAAGAACCATAGCTTTACGAAGCTGGAAGAACCATAGCTTTACGCAACTGGGAGAACCATAGCTTTAAGCTGCTGGAAGAACCATAGCTTTACGAAGCTGGAAGAACCATAGCTTTACGAAGCTGGAAGAACCATAGCTTTACGAAGCTGGAAGAACCATAGCTTTACGCAGCTGGAAGAACCATAGCTTTAAGCTGCTGGAAGAACCATAGCTTTAAGCTGCTGGAAGAACCATAGCTTTACGAAGCTGGAAGAACCATAGCTTTACGCAACTGGAGAACCATAGCTTTAAGCTGCTGGAAGAACCATAGCTTTACGCAACTGGAGAACCATAGCTTTACGCAACTGGAGAACCATAGCTTTACGCAACTGGAGAACCATAGCTTTACGAAGCTGGAAGAACCATAGCTTTACGAAGCTGGAAGAACCATAGCTTTACGCAACTGGAGAACCATAGCTTTACGCAACTGGAGAACCATAGCTTTACGCAACTGGAGAACCATAGCTTTACGCAACTGGAGAACCATAGCTTTACGAAGCTGGAAGAACCATAGCTTTACGAAGCTGAAGAACCATAGCTTTACGCAACTGGAGAACCATAGCTTTACGCAACTGGAGAACCATAGCTTTAAGCTGCTGGAAGAACCATAGCTTTAAGCTGCTGGAAGAACCATAGCTTTACGCAACTGGAGAACCATAGCTTTACGCAACTGGAGAACCATAGCTTTACGAAGCTGGAAGAACCATAGCTTTAAGCTGCTGGAAGAACCATAGCTTTACGCAACTGGAGAACCATAGCTTTACGCAACTGGAGAACCATAGCTTTACGAAGCTGGAAGAACCATAGCTTTACGAAGCTGGAAGAACCATAGCTTTACGCAACTGGAGAACCATAGCTTTACGCAACTGGAGAACCATAGCTTTACGCAACTGGAGAACCATAGCTTTACGCAACTGGAGAACCATAGCTTTACGCAACTGGAGAACCATAGCTTTACGAAGCTGGAAGAACCATAGCTTTACGCAACTGGAGAACCATAGCTTTAAGCTGCTGGAAGAACCATAGCTTTACGCAACTGGAGAACCATAGCTTTACGCAACTGGAGAACCATAGCTTTACGCAACTGGAGAACCATAGCTTTACGCAACTGGAGAACCATAGCTTTACGCAACTGGAGAACCATAGCTTTACGCAACTGGAGAACCATAGCTTTAAGCTGCTGGAAGAACCATAGCTTTAAGCTGCTGGAAGAACCATAGCTTTACGCAACTGGAGAACCATAGCTTTAAGCTGCTGGAAGAACCATAGCTTTAAGCTGCTGGAAGAACCATAGCTTTACGCAACTGGAGAACCATAGCTTTAAGCTGCTGGAAGAACCATAGCTTTACGCAACTGGAGAACCATAGCTTTAAGCTGCTGGAAGAACCATAGCTTTAAGCTGCTGGAAGAACCATAGCTTTACGCAACTGGAGAACCATAGCTTTACGAAGCTGGAAGAACCATAGCTTTACGCAACTGGAGAACCATAGCTTTAAGCTGCTGGAAGAACCATAGCTTTACGCAACTGGAGAACCATAGCTTTACGCAACTGGAGAACCATAGCTTTACGCAACTGGAGAACCATAGCTTTACGCAACTGGAGAACCATAGCTTTACGCAACTGGAGAACCATAGCTTTACGAAGCTGGAAGAACCATAGCTTTACGAAGCTGGAAGAACCATAGCTTTAAGCTGCTGGAAGAACCATAGCTTTACGCAACTGGAGAACCATAGCTTTACGCAACTGGAGAACCATAGCTTTACGCAACTGGAGAACCATAGCTTTACGAAGCTGGAAGAACCATAGCTTTAAGCTGCTGGAAGAACCATAGCTTTACGAAGCTGGAAGAACCATAGCTTTACGCAACTGGAAGAACCATAGCTTTAAGCTGCTGGAAGAACCATAGCTTTAAGCTGCTGGAAGAACCATAGCTTTACGCAACTGGAGAACCATAGCTTTACGCAACTGGAGAACCATAGCTTTAAGCTGCTGGAAGAACCATAGCTTTACGCAACTGGAGAACCATAGCTTTACGAAGCTGGAAGAACCATAGCTTTAAGCTGCTGGAAGAACCATAGCTTTACGCAACTGGAGAACCATAGCTTTACGCAACTGGAGAACCATAGCTTTAAGCTGCTGGAAGAACCATAGCTTTACGAAGCTGGAAGAACCATAGCTTTACGAAGCTGGAAGAACCATAGCTTTACGCAACTGGAGAACCATAGCTTTACGAAGCTGGAAGAACCATAGCTTTACGAAGCTGGAAGAACCATAGCTTTACGCAACTGGAGAACCATAGCTTTACGCAACTGGAGAACCATAGCTTTACGCAACTGGAGAACCATAGCTTTACGCAACTGGAGAACCATAGCTTTACGCAACTGGAGAACCATAGCTTTACGCAACTGGAGAACCATAGCTTTACGCAACTGGAAGAACCATAGCTTTACGCAACTGGAGAACCATAGCTTTACGAAGCTGGAAGAACCATAGCTTTACGCAACTGGAGAACCATAGCTTTACGCAACTGGAGAACCATAGCTTTACGCAACTGGAGAACCATAGCTTTACGCAACTGGAGAACCATAGCTTTACGCAACTGGAGAACCATAGCTTTACGCAACTGGAGAACCATAGCTTTACGCAACTGGAGAACCATAGCTTTACGCAACTGGAAGAACCATAGCTTTACGCAACTGGAGAACCATAGCTTTACGCAACTGGAGAACCATAGCTTTACGCAACTGGAGAACCATAGCTTTACGCAACTGGAGAACCATAGCTTTACGCAACTGGAGAACCATAGCTTTACGCAACTGGAGAACCATAGCTTTACGCAACTGGAGAACCATAGCTTTACGCAACTGGAGAACCATAGCTTTACGCAACTGGAGAACCATAGCTTTACGCAACTGGAGAACCATAGCTTTACGCAACTGGAGAACCATAGCTTTACGCAACTGGAGAACCATAGCTTTACGCAACTGGAGAACCATAGCTTTACGCAACTGGAGAACCATAGCTTTACGCAACTGGAGAACCATAGCTTTACGCAACTGGAGAACCATAGCTTTACGCAACTGGAGAACCATAGCTTTACGCAACTGGAAGAACCATAGCTTTACGCAACTGGAGAACCATAGCTTTACGCAACTGGAGAACCATAGCTTTACGCAACTGGAGAACCATAGCTTTACGCAACTGGAGAACCATAGCTTTACGCAACTGGAGAACCATAGCTTTACGCAACTGGAGAACCATAGCTTTACGCAACTGGAGAACCATAGCTTTACGCAACTGGAGAACCATAGCTTTAAGCTGCTGGAAGAACCATAGCTTTACGAAGCTGGAAGAACCATAGCTTTACGAAGCTGGAAGAACCATAGCTTTAAGCTGCTGGAAGAACCATAGCTTTACGAAGCTGGAAGAACCATAGCT
>NC_092261.1:26587331-26649831 GCF_036320965.1 Panulirus ornatus
AGGAAAGAATGATGAAGAGGGTAAATCACATGGATATCTTATAGGAAATATGGATTGGAAAGTATTCTGTCCTCTATTCAGCTCTTGCTACTCTAAGGAGAATAACTTTAGACTCTAAGAAGAAAATTGAGAGGTGAAACACGTACAGTTTTTACTGTCACTATTGAATAGGTTTATTTGGTGATAACTGATATCATTAAAGCATTTATCTCACCGTGATTCACACCTACTAAATAATCTCTGGTGGTAGATTATCCCAGTTCTGTACAATTCTACTGTTTAAAAAGAACACGTTTGCCCATGATTGTATTACACGTCTCTGTCCCTTTAGCTTCATATCATTATTTTTGGTCACTTTATCTACCACGATGCCACATTGTCAGTATTGTTATTTACAATAAAAACTTACATTAGAACACATTGGAGTCGGCATTTGTAGATCCGAGATCCTTTCCTCATAAGCTACATTTCTGAAGGACAGAATTAGTTTTGTTGCTCTTCTCTGGGTTCGTTCTCGTTGTCTTTTGTACCGAATGAAGTTTGTTGAACAGAACTGAATAGGGTGCCGTAAATGTGGTCTACCTAGAGCTTGTAAGTATTTGATATTTGTCTTTCGTTTGAAATCTTATATTTCTGGCCATGAAGCCTATCCCACCATTCTGTTTTCTTTATTCCATACAATCAAGCGATGATTTATGTAGTTTAAAACATTACTGGTTATCAACCAAGGTCTTTTCCTTTGTGTATTTGCGATAATGGCTAACTGAACATTCCATATTCGTGTTCTATAATTTTATCAATCCTTTTTTTGCATAGGAATTTCGTCCACTGGAGTCCAATCGACCTATATCGAACCTCAACATTAATTTCTTTAAATCACTAAAGTTTATCCTTTTCTGGTCTTCCATTTTCTATTTCAATGATAGCGACAACTGTCTGTGAGTTTGTCTGTGAGTTCTCATAACTGATATAGATAAATGAGAATAATGAGGCTTGAAATAAACCTTTGTTGCACGGCAGGATCATTGCCTATGAGGATCACCAATTATTGTGCTGTGTCTGTGGGCCAGACTGATTACCATGTGTATTCTCAACCTCCTGTTGTATCTGGTTGTATCATACACCAAATCTGTGTGGTGCTTCATGAAAAGCGTTTTATAATTTAAGTATCTACAGTTAGAAATCATTTCTAAATGTTATTCATCGTATGGATGGCTAAAGAACTCGTGTGATACCATAGATTTGATCTTTCCCAAGAAAACCCATGTTGACTTTCAGTCGTTAATCTATCATTTGCTTAAGAACTTATGAACACATAACCAATAACTGGAGTAAGGATGAAAAGGACATAACCACAGACCATTTTCAGTCCCCTCAGCTCTGGTCCATAGGTGGGTGCACTTTTCAGAGAACACATAATGCATTCCAACAGCAAGGATTCGAACCCCGCACTATTTGCGTGGTAGTTGGGAACGCTAACCGCTCGGTTATGATCGCCCCTCAAAGGCTCAGTCCTCTCTTCTTAACGCTACCTCGCTGACGCGGGAAATGGCAAGTAGTATGAACATGAACAATATATATATATATATATATATATATATATATATATATATATATATATATATATATATATATATAATGTGTGTGTGTGTGTGTGTGTGTGTGTGTGTGTGTGTGTGTGTGTGTCTAAGGCTGTATCTTCCAACATCAGTCAAGGGTCACTTTTCTACTTACAGGAATTTATCGACTACTCTGTTGACCGGATGTCATGTTTGTCTGTTTACTTCCCTCACTCTTCAGGGGTGACGTCAATAAGACCAGGTCAACAACTCGAATTTATCATTTTTCTCTCTAAATACTTATGTTCATCATGGCTTCATCTGATATGTAAAGTTCATTGTTCATTGTTGTGTGATTGGATATTCATATGTGGTACTTGTGGTACGTTTGGATAAGTTCTTAGAACTGGAGACGATAGACTTGTCTCACAGGGAAGCCATAATCTTGTAGAGTAACATGTTTATCTGATAACGAGTCTACAGCATCTCTGACTTGCTTTTGTTTTTCAACTTGAAGAACTTCAAGTAGTCTTCCAGGTCCATCTTCACGTTGTAAGATATTCTCTTCTCATATTCTCTAACACAAACTTGTTTTCTCGTTACAATATCTCTTTAATCTTATATAATCGTTCCATGATTCTGTGAATACAATCGTTCCATGATTCTGTGAATATAATCGTTCCATGATTGGGTGAATATATAATCGTTCCATTATTCTGTGAATATAATCGTTCCATGATTCTGTGAATTATCTCACATAAACATTCCTGGATAATTGTTCAAATGTCGTCCAACAAGTCGTTTATTTCTCATTACTACTCTCTCTCTCTCTCTCTCTCTCTCTCTCTCTCTCTCTCTCTCTCTCTCTCTCTCTCTCTCTCTCTCTCTCTCACGGAAGAAACTTTCATGCCTCAAGATTTTTCTTGATACTAATTCGCCGTTTCCCGCGCAGGAAGAGAGCTCCAGGAACAGACGAAGAACGAGCCTCACTTGCCCTCATCCAGTCTCGACCTGTCATGTATGATGCAGCCACACCAAAGTCTCTTTATCCACTGCCAAGCGTGATAGTCTTCCACTTTATCCACTGCCAAGCGTGAGAGTCTTCCACTTTATCCACTGCCAAGCGTGAGAGTCTTCCACTTTATCCACTGCCAAAAGTCTTTTCCATAGTCTCCCTCGATCACTTCACAAGTCCGGCTGAACCTACTGACACCATGTCGCCCCCCGTATACCACATTTATTTAATTCGTTCTACCTCATACACACTCACCTCCTGCATGTTCAGGTCCTGAGAACTCACAGCCCCTTTAACGTCAACATTCTCTCTCCCTATCTGTCTCCAAAGGATAATATAAACAGTATCTTTATCTAAACACTTGATATACTTTACATTTCCATATCCTGACGCATTTTATGTGTTTATTTTACAGCTTTGACATCACGTCGTTTTCTTTCGAATCAAGACATACATCTGCGATGAATCTGGTGTTAGAATCATCATTCTTACCCAACTTTTCACCAGTTACACAAAATATGATGAAGATCCTCCTTGTTGTAAGAACCAGAACTAGAAAACTACCATTGGGTCATTAAGCAGTTAATGATAGAAGTCGAATGGCCTTGTGTTACCGTTGAATGCGACAGTCGTCTGTAGTTTACGGCGGACACATATTTTCCCGCTCGCTGCAGCAGTCGAGAGCTTCACTCGGGTCTCAATACGCCCGCTAACCATCCTCCGGTGCTGACATCTAGCGGCAATTTTGAGGAACACGAAGGTAAATAAACATCAGCTAGTCGTCGTTCGCTAACTATAAAGCAACGATATATACTTATTGTACAGTAGTTTTGATACATTATGTACACCACATCATGGTAGGCAGTGTATGTGCTTATGACGTATATTATGAGATGTGATAAACAGTAAATACTTTGAATATGTGACAGAGAAACATGAGGTAGGCATATATCAGCTAACTAGTGTCAAATCACACCCATGCCACTCACACAGCAGCGATTTATATCTAGTCCACAATATTCTAGGGAAGTCATGAATACGATAACCTTATAATATCAGTCAAAGAATTTTTCTACATGATTGTGCCTATCCTACAGAAACTCTTACTGTTAAACAGTGTTTTATCGTCATATTGTCCACGGGAAGGGTCGATAATTAGCTGAACTTCCAATTGAAAAAAGAAACAGTAATCTTTTTATCTGTATTTCGTGAAAACTTCCAATTGGAAAATGTGACTTGGAACCAGAAATTCTTGCAATGACAATCAGGTGTGATCATCAAACGTTACAGTGGAGTGAGTAAACTACTGATGTCAGGATGATCAAAAACGTTTCATGGTATGGTGGACAGTAAACACGTTTTCGTCGACAATAACTGAATTGTGTCATCATTTGCAACATACAAAACATTTGCAAATTTACGATATTCCTAATTTTGCCAAATATTTTTCCCAATTTGGACCTACAGAGCCGTTTTCAAAATACCCACAATAGGTAAGTTTGATAAATTTTTGATATTTTTGTAGTTTTTGTGAAACATTTTGAGTCTGTTTTTATTCATCTATTTCATTCTTTTCCTTATTTCCTTTCCAGTTAGCCTAAATCATGAGTAGAAAAAGGAAAGCCCAGCTAAAGCATATATCTATTTATTTTTTACTATACTTTGTCGCTGTCTCCCGCGTTAGCGAGGTAGCGCAAGGAAACAGATTAGAGAATGGCCCAACCCACCCACATACACATGTATATACATAAACGCCCACAGATGCACATATACATACCTATAAATTTCAACGTATACATACATATACATACACAGACATATACATATATACACATATACATATTCATACTTGCTGCTTTCATCCATTCTCGTCGCTACCCCACAACACATGAATGGCACCCCCCCTCCCCTCGCGCACGTAGCGCTAGGAAAAGACAACAAAGGCCACATTCGTTCACACTCAGTCTAGCTGTCATGTGTAATGCACCGAAACCACAGCTTCCTTTCTACATCCAGGCCCCACAAAACTTTCCATGGTTTACCCCAGACACTTCACATGCCCTGGTTCAGTCCATTGGCAGCACGTCGAACCCGGTATACCACATCGTTCTAATTCACGCTCTTCCTTGCACACCTTTCACCCTCTTGTATGTTCAGGCTCCGATCACTCAAGATCTTTTTCTCTCCATCCTTCCACCAACAGTTTGGTCTCCCACTTCTCCTCGTTCCCTCCACCTCTGACACATATATCCTCTTGGTCAATCTTTCCTCACTCATTCTCTCCATGTGACCATACCAGTTCAATACACCCTCTACACAAAGAACATCATCTTCATACCTAAACCAAATTGCATTAGAATGTAGGATATCCTTTAGTGATTTTGTTTCAAATAATTCCATACAAAGATTACTTAGTACAGGTGAAAGAGGGTTACCCATTGCCATACCAAATTTCTGAGCATAACATTGTTCATCAAATTGAAATACAGTCTTTTTTACATAGTTTTATCAGTTCAGTTAAAAACAGATTTTGAAACAGGTAAATGAATATTATGCAAGACTTCAACTAGATATTCTAAGAGATCATCAACTGGAACTTTTGTGAACAAGGATGAAACATTAAAGCTAAGCATTTTGAAATCAAAATGAACATTGATGTAATTAACCTTGTTCTAATAACAAATCGATGACATAGATAGTGAACAGTTCTTCGAAAAATGGTGAGAAAGAGAAACCAGAGAACTTAACTTGAAATACAACAAGGAACTTGTTAAGATGTGAAAAGCGTTTTTTTTTTTTTTTTTGAATAGGAGTAATGGATAGTTGGGACAGAATAGCTGAGGACATAATTAAGGCAAATAGTGTACATAAATGTGATAAGTTGTATGATTGTAGTGAATGTTCAAGAGATAGAGCCCCCAGTGTCACACAAATAGGTGATTACACACACACACACACACACACACACACACACACACACACACACACACACCAGTCTAAGACAGGCGCCCATCTATCGATTAGCCACGAGGGGACGATGAACAGCTGGAATTCGCTGTGGGCCGATTGCCGTGCCCGTGATTTGACCACATGAGGGCGCGTGATGACTTATGGTCAGTAACGCTAACCACTACACCAAGGAGGCCTGTGTGTGTGTGTGTGTGTGTGTGTGTGTGTGTGTGTGTGTGTGTGTGTGTGTGATTACCCACATTTGTAATCAGTTTATCGTTCAGCTCAGGAGGGGAGTTTACATTTGTGGGATCCCATCTCTTCACCATTCTCTGCAGTCATACAGCTTCATAAATGTATGTATGCTGTCTGTATTAACCATGACCTCAGTCATTTGTATTCCATACATCCACCACTCGCACATTGTACATGTACCTCTTTATAATATGTTTCGTGCTTAGTTTCATGTTATCTCCTCTGGTTGTTCTATCCCTACATCTCTCGAGGAATTGTTCGCTGTTCACGTTTTCGATCTGTTCTAAAAACCAAAATGTTGTGATCATGTCACCCCTCACTCCTTTCTAACAAGCTGGCGAAATCGAAAGACTTTTCACCTTCCCTGTAACTCAGCTTTCTTAAGTCTGGTATCATCTTTGTTGTCCTCCTCTGGACCTTCTCTATTAGCTCTTTGGGGTTTCTTTAGGTGCGGTGACCAAACTGGGAAGCATAGATAGATATATCCTATCTCGATCGTCTTTTCTCCATATACTTGAAAGCTATTCTGATATCTTTCAGCAGACAGTTTGTCTCCTTTACAATGTTCCTGATGTAAGACTCTGGCGAGAGATTAGGGATTATGTCATTACCAAGTGCTTCTCGTACTCACAATCCAGAAGTTTATTTCCTGTGGAATGATAATGAGATTGAAACCTTCTTTCTCTCTGTACCATCCTCATCCTCTTACATTTTCTGAGGTTGAATTTCATTTAAGAATGTATCAGACTAAATTTGGAATCTGCTTAGGTCCCCTTGTAAGCTGATGCAATCCTCTCTGCTTTTTACTTGCCTCATGACCATTGCATCATCTGCAAACATATTCAGGTAAGAGTCTATCCCTCAGACAAGTCATTTACATAGATAGGGAAGGTTAGTGGTCCCAGAACATGCGCCCTGCGGTACTCTGCTGGTCAACTCCTACCCATATAGAGAACGTTCCTCTGACCTGCGCCCTTTGTTCCCTGAGGTAACCCCCCTACCTGGTGATCCAGCTTCTTAGTCAGCCTCCCATACGGCACAGTGTCAAATGCTTTCTATCAGTCCAAATATTAACAGTCCACACAGCCTTAGCTTTTGTCCAGACCTCACTGTCGCCTACACATCTATACACGACGTTTCTTTCCCTACAACTATGCTGTCTCTTCTCTTTAGAGAGTCATGTACTTGCTTTCTAATTATCTTTACCAGAACTTTACAGACCTCACTCAGGAGTGAGACGAGTGTGTAGGTCAATGCCTGTTCCCGTTCTCCTTTCTTATGCCCAGGTATGACGTGGACCCTTCCCCTGGCGCTCTGCCTCACCCTAGCGACATCTGGAACATCATTTCCAGAGGTTTGGCTCGCGTATCTGCACACATGTGTAGCACACCTGGAGGAATGTCGTGAGCTCCATGTGTCTTGTATGCGTCAACACCTTTCAGTATTTATGTTAATGTCTTTCCCAGATATCTTAACGTCTATAAAGACCTCCTCCCCATTCCATCTCAGTGGTTTTGGTGCTATAATGTCTTCCACTGTGATAACCTCAGTGGTGTTGGTGCTATAATGTCTTCCACTGTGATAACCTCAGTGGTGTTGGTGCTATAATGTCTTCCACTGTGATAACCTCAGTGGTGTTGGTGCTATAATGTCTTCCACTGTGATAACCTCAGTGGTGTTGGTGCTATAATGTCTTCCACTGTGATAACCTCAGTGGTGTTGGTGCTATAATGTCTTCCACTGTGATAACCTCAGTGGTGTTGGTGCTATAATGTCTTCCACTGTGATAACCTCAATGGTGTTGGTGCTATAATGTCTTCCACTATGATAACCTCAGTGGTGTTGGTGCTATAATGTCTTCCACTATGATAACCTCAGTGGTGTTGGTGCTATAATGTCGTCCACTGTGATAACCTCAGTGGTGTTGGTGCTATAATGTCGTCCACTGTGATAACCTCAGTGGTGTTGGTGCTATAATGTCTTCCACTATGATAGCCTCAGTTGTGTTGGTGCTATAATGTCTTCCACTGTGATAACCTCAGTGGTGTTGGTGCTATAATGTCTTCCACTATGATAACCTCAGTGGTGTTGGTGCTATAATGTCTTCCACTGTGATAATCTCAGTGTTGTTGGTGCTATAATGTCTTCCACTGTGATAACACTTTTGAGGTGGTAGTGTGTCAGGTCCTCACATATCTTACCATCGTCCTCAACACATCGTTTCTCTGGATCCTTTAGCCTCATTAGCCGCTATCCGTCTAACAACTGATGAATTTATGGTGTGTGTGTGTGTGTGTGTGTGTGTGTGTGTGTGTGTGTGTGTGTGTGTGTGTGTGTGTGTGTGTGTGTGTGTGTGTGTGTGTACTGTTTGCTAATGATATCATCATCCAGGGGAACTAAGCCTTTGTATACTAACATATGTTCTAGGTTGTACCTGGTACCTGGTACCTGGTACCTGGTGCTGTAGGGTACTGATGGTAGACGCATCTGGATACACACTAATTTGTACCCACAGGTGAACGCACTCCCATACCACCACAACACCTGTGTACCACGCTCACCAGACCCACAACATACCTGCACACCTGACTCTCCCAGACACGTGTGTACCATCCTTCATCATCACACGTGTGTACCATCCTTCATCAGGACACGTGTGTACCATCCTTCATCAGGACACGTGTGTACCATCCTTCATCAGGACACGTGTGTACCATCCTTCATCAGGACACGTGTGTACCATCCTTCATCAGGACACGTGTGTACCATCCTTCATCAGGACACGTGTGTACCATCCTTCATCTGGACACGTGTGTAACATCCTTCATCTGGACACGTGTGTACCATCCTTCATCTGGACACGTGTGTACCATCCTTCATCAGGACACGTGTGTACCATCCTTCATCAGGACACGTGTGTACCATCCTTCATCAGGACACGTGTGTACCATCCTTCATCTGGACACGTGTGTACCATCCTTCATCTGGACACGTGTGTACCATCCTTCATCTGGACACGTGTGTACCATCCTTCATCTGGACACGTGTGTACCATCCTTCATCTGGACACGTGTGTACCATCCTTCATCAGGACACGTGTGTACCATCCTTCATCTGGACACGTGTGTACCATCCTTCATCAGGACACGTGTGTACCATCCTTCATCTGGACACGTGTGTACCATCCTTCATCTGGACACGTGTGTACCATCCTTCATCTGGACACGTGTGTACCATCCTTCATCTGGACACGTGTGTACCATCCTTCATCTGGACACGTGTGTAACATCCTTCATCTGGACACGTGTGTACCATCCTTCATCTGGACACGTGTGTACCATCCTTCATCTGGACACGTGTGTACCATCCTTCATCTGGACACGTGTGTACCATCCTTCATCTGGACACGTGTGTACCATCCTTCATCAGGACACGTGTGAACCATCCTTCATCTGGACACGTGTGTACCATCCTTCATCAGGACACGTGTGTACCATCCTTCATCTGGACACGTGTGTACCATCCTTCATCTGGACACGTGTGTACCATCCTTCATCAGGACACGTGTGTACCATCCTTCATCTGGACACGTGTGTACCATCCTTCATCTGGACACGTGTGTACCATCCTTCATCAGGACACGTGTGTACCATCATTCATCTGGACACGTGTGTACCATCCTTCATCTGGACACGTGTGTACCATCCTTCATCAGGACACGTGTGTACCATCCTTCATCTGGACACGTGTGTAACATCCTTCATGTGGACACGTGTGTACCATACTTCACCAGGACACGTGTGTACCATCCTTCATCTGGACACGTGTGTACTACCATTACCAACATCAGTACGTGTCTTTATTTCACTGAGACGTTATATACCGACTCCACTATATTGTGGTGTCCATACCACGACCGCTTAATAGGAACACATGTGTGTAACCAATACATTATTTTCATATGGTCATAAACCTTCTGGAGTATGACCCTTTGTCACCCCATCTCCCCAGCCATGTGTGACCCTCCCCTACCTGAGACACACTCTGGTCACCCCATCTCCCCAGCCATGTGTGACCCTCCCCTACCTGAGACACGCTCTGGTCACCCCATCTCCCCAGCCATGTATGACCCTCCCCGACCCGAGACACAGCCTTGTCACCCCATCTCCCCAGCCATGTGTGACCCTCCTAGACCTGAGACACGCTCTGGTCACCCCATCTCCCCAGCCATGTGTGACCCTCCTAGACCTGAGACACACTCTGGTCACCCCATCTCCCCAGCCATGTGTGACCCTCCCCGACCTGAGACACACTCTGGTCACCCCATCTCCCCAGCCATGTGTGACCCTCCCCGACCTGAGACACACTGTGGTCACCCCATCTCCCCAGCCATGTGTGACCCTCCTAGACCTGAGACACACTCTGGTCACCCCATCTCCCCAGCCATGTGTGACCCTCCCAGACCTGAGACACGCTCTGGTCACCCCATCTCCCCAGCCATGTGTGACCCTCCCCGACCTGAGACACGCTCTGGTCACCCCATCTCCCCAGCCATGTGTGACCCTCCCCGACCTGAGACACGCTCTGGTCACCCCATCTCCCCAGCCATGTGTGACCCTCCCCGACCTGAGACACACTCTGGTCACCCCATCTCCCCAGCCATGTACGACCCTCCCCTACCAGAGACACGCTCTGGTCACCCCATCTCCCCAGCCATGTGTGACCCTCCCCTACCAGAGACACGCTCTGGTCACCCCATCTCCCCAGCCATGTACGACCCTCCCCTACCAGAGACACGCTCTGGTCACCCCATCTCCCCAGCCATGTACGACCCTCCCCGACCTGAGACACACTCTGGTCACCCCATCTCCCCAGCCATGTATGACCCTCCCCGACCTGAGACACACTCTGGTCACCCCATCTCCCCAGCCATGTATGACCCTCCCCGACCTGAGACACACTCTGGTCACCCCATCTCCCCAGCCATGTACGACCCTCCCCGACCTGAGACACACTCTGGTCACCCCATCTCCCCAGCCATGTGTGACCCTCCCCGACCTGAGACACACTCTGGTCACCCCATCTCCCCAGCCATGTACGACCCTCCCCGACCTGAGACACACTCTGGTCACCCCATCTCCCCAGCCATGTGTGACCCTCCCCGACCTGAGACACACTCTGGTCACCCCATCTCCCCAGCCATGTACGACCCTCCCCGACCTGAGACACACTCTGGTCACCCCATCTCCCCAGCCATGTACGACCCTCCCCGACCAGAGACACGCTCTGGTCACCCCATCTCCCCAGCCATGTGTGACCCTCCCCGACCTGAGACGCGCTCTGGTCACCCCATCTCCCCAGCCATGTATGACCCTCCCCGACCTGAGACACAGCCTTGTCACCCCATCTCCCAAGCCATGTATGACCCTCTCCTACCAGAGACACAGCCTTGTCACCCCATCTCCCCAGCCATGTATGACCCTCCCCTACCAGAGACACGCTCTGGTCACCCCATCTCCCCAGCCATGTATGACCCTCCCCTACCCGAGACGCAGCCTTGTCACCCCATCTCCCCAGCTATGTGTGACCCTCCCCGACCTGAGACACACTGTGGTCACCCCATCTCCCCAGCTATGTGTGACCCTCCCCGACCTGAGACACGCTCTGGTCACCCCATCTCCCCAGCCATGTGTGACCCTCCCCGACCTGAGACACACTCTGGTCACCCCATCTCCCCAGCCATGTATGACACTCCCAGACCTGAGACACACTCTGGTCACCCCATCTCCCCAGCCATGTGTGACCCTCCCCGACCTGAGACACGCTGTGGTCAGCCCTCCACCCCAGCCATGTGTGACCCTCCCCGACCTGAGACACGCTGTGGTCACCCCATCTCCCCAGCCATATCCAGACATGTCGCTACACATCCAGGACACACGTGCCACAGCCCCTCAGTGAGGACATGTCTGAAGCAGCCCCTCCTCCCTGGGGAGACATCTATACAACTTCAGCAATATTGGAATACCTCAGCGGGAACTTCCACTCCGCTGAAACCTATGTTTACAGCAACGGTAGTTTGACATGCACATTAACCTAACCTATATTGGGGTTGTTGACACCATCAACCCGTCTCTAACTGCACACTCGACTGTCAAACTAACTGATCATATGGAGCACCAGGTCTTATATTCTGATGGCCTTCACATGGTGTCACATGACGAACCTCGCCGTGGGTTTTTTTTGAGTGGTTCATTAATTGTGGTGGTGGTGGTGTGGTGGTGGTGTGGTGGTAGTGTTGGTGGGGGTGGTGTGGTGGTGTGATGGTGTGGTGGTGTGGTGGTAGTGTTGGTGGGGGTGGTGTGGTGGTGTGGTGTGGTGTTGGTGGTGGTGTGATGCTGTGATGGTGTAGTGGTGGTGGTGTTGTGGTGTGGTGGTGGTGTGGTGATGGTGTGGTGGTGTGGTGGTAGTGTGGTGGTACCAGCTGCGCTGCCTCATCTCTGACCACACGACTGCTGTCCTTTCCTCACCACACGAACATCGAACTTGTGGCCCGAACATGTCCCCTTCCCTCTGGCGAAGATCTCGCCATAGGCAATGATGGGAAAGGTAGACCCAGCACCTCTCTCTCTCTCTCTCTCTCTCTCTCTCTCTCTCTCTCTCTCTCTCTCTCTCTCTCTCTCTCTCTCTCTCTCTCTCTCTCTCGTGCACAGCAGAACACCCTGGTAACGTGTCCAGCGGCAGTCAGTTCTAACAGTTTAAAACACGTAAAAACACTTTTACGAAAATTCAGAAAAAGCTTCCTCAATATCTTATCTTTAAAGGTGAGAAGTTGATAAGCTTTGGCTAAAACCTTATCACAAGTGTTCTGTACGTAGCATCAGACTGTGTTCTGTACGTAGCATCAGACTGTGTTCTGTACGTAGCATCAGACTGTGTTCTGTACGTAGCATCAGACTGTGTTCTGTACGTAGCATCATTAGTGTTCTGTACGTAGCATCAGACTGTGTTCTGTACGTAGCATCAGACTGTGTTCTGTACGTAGCATCAGACTGTGTTCTGTACGTAGCATCAGACTGTGTTCTGTACGTAGCATCAGACTGTGTTCTGTACGTAGCATCAGACTGTGTTCTGTACGTAGCATCATTAGTGTTCTGTACGTAGCATCAGACTGTGTTCTGTACGTAGCATCAGACTGTGTTCTGTACGTAGCATCAGACTGTGTTCTGTACGTAGCATCAGACTGTGTTCTGTACGTAGCATCAGACTGTGTTCTGTACGTAGCATCAGACTGTGTTCTGTACGTAGCATCATTAGTGTTCTGTACGTAGCATCAGACTGTGTTCTGTACGTAGCATCAGACTGTGTTCTGTACGTAGCATCAGACTGTGTTCTGTACGTAGCATCAGACTGTGTTCTGTACGTAGCATCAGACTGTGTTCTGTACGTAGCATCAGACTGTGTTCTGTACGTAGCATCATTAGTGTTCTGTACGTAGCATCAGACTGTGTTCTGTACGTAGCATCAGACTGTGTTCTGTACGTAGCATCAGACTGTGTTCTGTACGTAGCATCAGACTGTGTTCTGTACGTAGCATCAGACTGTGTTCTGTACGTAGCATCAGACTGTGTTCTGTACGTAGCATCATTAGTGTTCTGTACGTAGCATCAGACTGTGTTCTGTACGTAGCATCAGACTGTGTTCTGTACGTAGCATCAGACTGTGTTCTGTACGTAGCATCAGACTGTGTTCTGTACGTAGCATCAGACTGTGTTCTGTACGTAGCATCAGACTGTGTTCTGTACGTAGCATCAGACTGTGTTCTGTACGTAGCATCAGACTGTGTTCTGTACGTAGCATCATTAGTGTTCTGTACGTAGCATCAGACTGTGTTCTGTACGTAGCATCAGACTGTGTTCTGTACGTAGCATCAGACTGTGTTCTGTACGTAGCATCAGACTGTGTTCTGTACGTAGCATCAGACGGTGTTCTGTACGTAGCATCAGACGGTGTGAATGAATGATAGAAAACATGATAGAAAACCCATAGAACATGAGAGAAAACCAATAGAACATAATAGAAAACCGATAGAACGTGATATAAAACCATTAGAACGTGATAGAAAACCAATAAAACGTGATATAAAACCATTAGAACGTGATAGAAAACCAATAGAACGTGAAAGAAAACCATTAGAACGTGATAGAAAACCATAAGCACAATGGAGCAAGGAAAGTGAACCTGTGAGACAGTAAAGCTAAGCTTCAAGGACAGAAGACAGAAAGCTTGAGCGCCTGGTAGAACAAGGAGGACCGTAATGTGAATCCATGAGAGTAAGAGAGGAACTAGAAATCCCCTGTTGATCGTCCCAGAGCTGAGGCGTGCGTTGCCAAGAGTGACGTCACGGCCTCCCTGTGCTACGTACACCCCCCCACCCAACCCCTACCCCCCCCCCCACCCCGCCAGCCCTTTCACTTTCTCAATATTCCATCCAAGGTCATCGTTTGGGGTCATCGGTCGGTCAGCTGGGAACACCAGACGAGTCGTCCGTCTGCAGTGGGGGGAGGGGGGGGGGGGGTTTGATGACCACACGCCCCAGTGTCATCACTTTGACCTAATGGTCAAGGGGTCAACAGTCAGGTCATCCTGCGAGGTCATCAGTGAAGGGTGTGTGTGGGAGTGGGGGGGGGGGTGGCGTCCGGTGTCGTCTGTGTGATTACCTTTCTCTGGCGGCGTAGCCCGGTCGCCGATGACGTCACCAGATGTGGGCTGGGCCAGCCTGGGGTCACACGGGGTCACATGTCAGTGTCTGGGGATGATGACAGAGGGCGCGGACACACCAGACGCGTGCAGGACACATCCTAACCAACCCAGTAAGAACAACTGGCCAGAATATAGAATAGTGGGTGGGGCCTGGAGAACAGAAAACGTGATGTGGTTGGTTAGTTATGTAGAACATGGCCTGACCTCGTGTGGGTAAATGCCTCCGGTTTACTGTGTTGGTCTGTGAAAGATGATTCTGTTGCCACTGTGTTGCTGACACGACCTGAATGGGCTTCATAATGAGTGTGTGATCATTAAGAAATGTTTTGGCAAAATAAATGGTTTAATATGTGTACAAAAATACCCATCACACACACACACACACACACACACACACACACACACACACACACACACACACACACACATATATATACATATATATATATTATCCCTGGGGATAGGGAAGAAAAAATACTTCCCACGTATTCCCTGCGTGTCGTAGAAGGCGACTAAAAGGGGAGGGAGCGGGGGGCTGGAAATCCTCCCCTCTCGTTTTTGATTTTCCAAAAGAAGGAACAGAGAAAGGGGTCAAGTGAGGATATTCCCTCAAAGGCTCAGTCCTTTGTTCTTAACGGTACCTCGCTAACGTGGGAATTGGCGAATATGTATATAAAAGAAGAAAAAATATATACATATATTCTTTTTTTTTTTTTTTGCTTTGTCGCTGTCTCCCGCGTTTGCGAGGTAGCGCAAGGAAACAGACGAAAGAAATGGCCCAACCCACCCCCATACACATGTATATACATACGTCCACACACGCAAATATACATACCTACACAGCTTTCCATGGTTTACCCCAGACGCTTCACATGCCCTGATTCAATCCACTGACAGCACGTCAACCCCGGTATACCACATCGCTCCAATTCACTCTATTCCTTGCCCTCCTTTCACCCTCCTGCATGTTCAGGCCCCGATCACACAAAATCTTTTTCACTCCATCTTTCCACCTCCAATCTGGTCTCCCTCTTCTCCTTGTTCCCTCCACCTCCGACACATATATCCTCTTGGTCAATCTTTCCTCACTCATTCTCTCCATGTGCCCAAATCATTTCAAAACACCCTCTTCTGCTCTCTCAACCACGCTCTTTTTATTTCCACACATCTCTCTTACCCTTACGTTACTTACTCGATCAAACCACCTCACACCACACATTGTCCTCAAACATCTCATTTCCAGCACATCCATCCTCCTGCGCACAACTCTATCCATAGCCCACGCCTCGCAACCATACAACATTGTTGGAACCACTATTCCTTCAAACATACCCAATTTTGCTTTCCGAGATAATGTTCTCGACTTCCACACATTCTTCAAGGCTCCCAGAATTTTCGCTCCCTCCCCCACCCTATGATCCACTTCCGCTTCCATGGTTCCATCCGCTGCCAGATCCACTCCCAGATATCTAAAACACTTCACTTCCTCCAGTTTTTCTCCATTCAAACTCACCTCCCAACTGACTTGACCCTCAACCCTACTGTACCTAATAACCTTGCTCTTATTCACATTTACTCTTAACTTTCTTCTTTCACACACTTTACCAAACTCAGTCACCAGCTTCTGCAGTTTCTTACATGAATCAGCCACCAGCGCTGTATCATCAGCGAACAACAACTGACTCACTTCCCAAGCTCTCTCATCCCCAACAGACTTCATACTTGCCCCTCTTTCCAAAACTCTTGCATTCACCTCCCTAACAACCCCATCCATAAACAAATTAAACAACCATGGAGACATCACACACCCCTGCCGCAAACCTACATTCACTGAGAACCAATCACTTTCCTCTCTTCCTACACGTACACATGCCTTACATCCTCGATAAAACTTTTCACTGCTTCTAACAACTTGCCTCCCACACCATATATTCTTAATACCTTCCACAGAGCATCTCTATCAACTCTATCATATGCCTTCTCCGGATCCATAAATGCTACATACAAATCCATTTGCTTTTCTAAGTATTTCTCACATACATTCTTCAAAGCAAACACCTGATCCACACATCCTCTACCACTTCTGAAACCACACTTCTCTTCCCCAATCTGATGCTCTGTACATGCCTTCACCCTCTCAATCAATACCCTCCCATATAATTTACCAGGAATACTCAACAAACTTTTACCTCTGTAATTTGAGCACTCACTCTTATCACCTTTGCCTTTATACAGTGATACTATGCACGCATTCCGCCAATCCTCAGGCACCTCACCATGAGTCATACATACATTAAATAACCTTACCAACCAGTCACAAAACAGTCACCCCCTTTTTTAATAAATTCCACTGCAATACCATCCAAACCTGCTTCCTTGCCGGCTTTCATCTTCCGCAAAGCTTTTACTACCTCTTCTCTGTTTACTAAATCATTTTCCCTAACCCTCTCACTTTGCACACCACCTCGACCAAAACACCCTATATCTGCCACTCTTTCATCAAACACATTCAACAAACCTTCAAAATACTCACTCCATCTCCTTCTCACATCACCACTACCACTACATATATTCATTTATATGAATTACACTTAATCGCCGTCTCCCGCGTTTGCGAGGTAGCGCAAGGAAACAGATGAAAGAATGGCCCAACCCACCCACATACACACGTATACATAAAAACGCTCACACACGTACATATACATACCTATACATTCATTTTTTTTTTTCATTTTTTTCCATTCATTTCAAGCTAGAAGTTTCAGTTTTTCTAAATTGTTTCTTACATTTTTCATATGTATATATATGTATGTGTGTGTGTGTGTATATGTGCGTATGTATGTGCATGTGTGTGTATGTGTATATGTATATATATATGTATATTATCCCTGGGGATAGGGGTGAAAGAATACTTCCCACGTATTCCTCGCGTGTCGTAGAAAGCGACTAGAGGGGACGGGAGCGGGGGGCCAGAAATCCTCCCCTCCTTGTATTAACTTTCTAAAATGGGAAACAGAAGAAGGAGTCACGCGGGGAGTGCTCAGCCTCCTCGAAGGCTCAGAGTGGGGTGCCTAAATGTGTGTGGATGTAACCAAGATGTGAAAAAAGGAGAGATAGGTAGTATGTTTGAGGAAAGGAACCTGGATGTTTTGGCTCTGAGTGAAACGAAGCTCAAGGGTAAAGAGGAAGAGTGGTTTGGGAATGTCTGGGGAGTAAAGTCAGGGGTTAGTGAGAGGACAAGAGCAAGGGAAGGAGTAGCAATACTCCTGAAACAGGAGTTGTGGGAGTATGTGATAGAGTGTAAGAAAGTAAATTCTCGATTAATATGGGTAAAACTGAAAGTTGATGGAGAGAGGTGGGTGATTATTGGTGCATATGCACCTGGGCATGAGAAGAAAGATCAAGAGAGGCAAGTGTTTTGGGAGCAGCTGATTGAGTGTGTTAGTGGTTTTGATGCACGAGACCGGGTTATAGTGATGGGTGATTTGAATGCAAAGGTGAGTAATGTGGCAGTTGAGGGAATAATTGGTATACATGGGGTGTTCAGTGTTGTAAATGGAAATGGTGAAGAGCTTGTAGATTTATGTGCTGAAAAAGGACTGATGATTGGGAATACCTGGTTTAAAAAGCGAGATATACATAAGTATACTTATGTAAGTAGGAGAGATGGCCAGAGAGCGTTATTGGATTACGTGTTAATTGACAGGCGTGCGAAAGAGAGACTTTTGGATGTTAATGTGCTGAGAGGTGCAACTGGAGGGATGTCTGATCATTATCTTGTGGAGGCTAAGGTGAAGATCTGTATGGGTTTTCAGAAAAGAAGAGTGAATGTTGGGGTGAAGAGGGTGGTGAGAGTAAGTGAGCTTGAGAAGGAGACCTGTGTGAGGAAGTACCAGGAGAGACTGAGTACAGAATGGAAAAAGGTGAGAACAATGGAAGCAAGGGGAGTGGGGGAGGAATGGGATGTATTTAGGGAATCAGTGATGGATTGTGCAAAAGATGCTTGTGGCATGAGAAGAGTGGGAGGTGGGTTGATTAGAAAGGGTAGTGAGTGGTGGGATGAAGAAGTAAGAGTATTAGTGAAAGAGAAGAGAGAGGCATTTGGACGATTTTTGCAGGGAAAAAATGCAATTGAGTGGGAGATGTATAAAAGAAAGAGACAGGAGGTCAAGAGAAAGGTGCAAGAGGTGAAAAAAAGGGCAAATGAGAGTTGGGGTGAGAGACTATCAGTAAATTTTAGGGAGAATAAAAAGATGTTCTGGAAGGAGGTAAATAAAGTGCGTAAGACAAGGGAGCAAATGGGAACTTCAGTGAAGGGCGCAAATGGGGAGGTGATAACAAGTAGTGGTGATGTGAGAAGGAGATGGAGTGAGTATTTTGAAGGTTTGCTGAATGTGTTTGATGATAGAGTGGCAGATATAGGGTGTTTTGGTCGAGGTGGTGTGCAAAGTGAGAGGGTTAGGGAAAATGATTTGGTAAACAGAGAAGAGGTAGTGAAAGCTTTGCGGAAGATGAAAGCCGGCAAGGCAGCAGGCTTGGATGGTATTGCAGTGGAATTTATTAAAAAAGGGGGTGACTGTATTGTTGACTGGTTAGTAAGGTTATTTAATGTATGTATGACTCATGGTGAGGTGCCTGAGGATTGGCGGAATGCGTGCATAGTGCCATTGTACAAAGGCAAAGGGGATAAGAGTGAGTGCTCAAATTACAGAGGTATAAGTTTGTTGAGTATTCCTGGTAAATTATATGGGAGGGTATTGATTGAGAGGGTGAAGGCATGTACAGAGCATCAGATTGGGGAAGAGCAGTGTGGTTTCAGAAGTGGTAGAGGATGTGTGGATCAGGTGTTTGCTTTGAAGAATGTATGTGAGAAATACTTAGAAAAGCAAATGTATTTGTATGTAGCATTTATGGATCTGGAGAAGGCATATGATAGAGTTGATAGAGATGCTCTGTGGAAGGTATTAAGAATATATGGTGTGGGAGGAAAGTTGTTAGAAGCAGTGAAAAGTTTTTATCGAGGATGTAAGGCATGTGTACGTGTAGGAAGAGAGGAAAGTGATTGGTTCTCAGTGAATGTAGGTTTGCGGCAGGGGTGTGTGATGTCTCCATGGTTGTTTAATTTGTTTATGGATGGGGTTGTTAGGGAGGTAAATGCAAGAGTTTTGGAAAGAGGGGCAAGTATGAAGTCTGTTGGGGATGAGAGAGCTTGGGAAGTGAGTCAGTTGTTGTTCGCTGATGATACAGCGCTGGTGGCTGATTCATGTGAGAAACTGCAGAAGGTGACTGAGTTTGGTAAAGTGTGTGGAAGAAGAAAGTTAAGAGTAAATGTGAATAAGAGCAAGGTTATTAGGTACAGTAGGGTTGAGGGTCAAGTCAATTGGGAGGTGAGTTTGAATGGAGAAAAACTGGAGGAAGTGAAGTGTTTTAGATATCTGGGAGTGGATCTGGCAGCGGATGGAACCATGGAAGCGGAAGTGGATCATAGGGTGGGGGAGGGGGCGAAAATTCTGGGGGCCTTGAAGAATGTGTGGAAGTCAAGAACATTATCTCGGAAAGCAAAAATGGGTATGTTTGAAGGAATAGTGGTTCCAACAATGTTGTATGGTTGCGAGGCGTGGGCTATGGATAGAGTTGTGCGCAGGAGGATGGATGTGCTGGAAATGAGATGTTTGAGGACAATGTGTGGTGTGAGGTGGTTTGATCGAGTGAGTAACGTAAGGGTAAGAGAGATGTGTGGAAATAAAAAGAGCGTGGTTGAGAGAGCAGAAGAGGGTGTTTTGAAGTGGTTTGGGCACATGGAGAGAATGAGTGAGGAAAGATTGACCAAGAGGATATATGTGTCGGAGGTGGAGGGAACGAGGAGAAGAGGGAGACCAAATTGGAGGTGGAAAGATGGAGTGAAAAAGATTTTGTGTGATCGGGGCCTGAACATGCAGGAGGGTGAAAGGAGGGCAAGGAATAGAGTGAATTGGAGCGATGTGGTATACCGGGGTTGACGTGCTGTCAGTGGATTGAATCAAGGCATGTGAAGCGTCTGGGGTAAACCATGGAAAGCTGTGTAGGTATGTATATTTGCGTGTGTGGATGTATGTATATACATGTGTATGGGGGGGGTTGGGCCATTTCTTTCGTCTGTTTCCTTGCGCTACCTCGCAAACGCGGGAGACAGCGACAAAGTATAAAAAAAAAAAAAAAAAAAAAAAACATTTCAACGTATACATATTTATACATGCACAGACATACGTGTACACATGTATACACCTACACCTGCTGCCCCCATCCATTCCCGTCGCCACCCCGCCTCATACGAAACATCACCCCCCCTCCCCCCGGCCACTCACACCACTACCTCTTCCCTAATGTTTTATGTAACAATTCAGCTGGTGATTATAACGACGTTGACGGCCTTAACGACCCTGGCAGTTGATGGGCCTAAAACCCCAACATCCAACCAAAGTGAAAGAAAACAACAACTAGACGTAAGGTTGTAACAACAAGACGTAAGGTTGTATTTTTATGAAGTAAAGTAACACCAAAGTTTTGCAGTCTGTGGCACGTGACAGATATTGCGCTCCGTACAGTAGGGGGGTAATAAGGACGACACGAAAAGCCCTACATGGTATAACAGTTATCGTGAACAACTCCAGCCGTTGAAGATAGTTCAATTGCAGAAAACGTTGCTGCACATTTTCTTTAAAGACTGTACGACATCCTGATGCACTTCCTCCCGTTTTCTTTATATATTCTCAATCATCTCTCTCTCTCTCTCTCTCTCTCTCTCTCTCTCTCTCTCTCTCTCTCTCTCTCTCTCTCTCTCTCTCTCTCTCTCTTCATATATATATATATATATATATATATATATATATATATATATATATATATATATATATATATATATATATATATATATATATATATATATATATATATATATTTTTTTTTTTTTTTTTTATACCTCGTCGCTGTCTCCCGCGGTTTGCGAGGTAGCGCAAGGAAACAGACGAAAGAAATGGCCCAACCCCCCCCATACACATGTACATACACACGTCCACACACGCAAATATACATACCTACACAGCTTTCCATGGTTTACCCCGGACGCTTCACATGCCCTGATTCAATCCACCGACAGCACGTCAACCCCTGTATACCACATCGCTCCAATTCACTCTATTCCTTGCCCTCCTTTCACCCTCCTGCATGTTCAGGCCCCGATCACACAAAATCCTTTTCACTCCATCTTTCCACCTCCAATTTGGTCTCCCTCTTCTCCTCGTTCCCTCCACCTCCGACACATATATCCTCTTGGTCAATCTTTCCTCACTCATTCTCTCCATGTGCCCAAACCATTTCAAAACACCCTCTTCTGCTCTCTCAACCACGCTCTTTTTATTTCCACACATCTCTCTTACCCTTACGTTACTTACTCGATCAAACCACCTCACACCACACATTGTCCTCAAACATCTCATTTCCAGCACATCCATCCTCCTGCGCACAACTCTATCCATAGCCCACGCCTCGCAACCATACAACATTGTTGGAACCACTATTCCTTCAAACATACCCATTTTTGCTTTCCGAGACAATGTTCTCGACTTCCACACATTTTTCAAGGCTCCCAAAATTTTCGCCCCCTCCCCCACCCTTTGATCCACTTCCGCTTCCATGGTTCCATCCGCTGATAGATCCACTCCCAGATATCTAAAACACTTCACTTCCTCCAGTTTTTCTCCATTCAAACTCACCTCCCAATTGACTTGACCCTCAACCCTACTGTACCTAATAACCTTGCTCTTATTCACATTTACTCTTAACTTTCTTCTTCCACACACTTTACCAAACTCCGTCACCAGCTTCTGCAGTTTCTCACATGAATCCGCCACCAGCGCTGTATCATCAGCGAACAACAACTGACTCACTTCCCAAGCTCTCTCATCCCCAACAGACTTCATACTTGCCCCTCTTTCCAAGACTCTTGCATTTACCTCCTTAACAACCCCATCCATAAACAAATTAAACAACCATGGAGACATCACACACCCCTGCCGCAAACCTACATTCACTGAGAACCAATCACTTTCCTCTCTTCCTACACGTACACATGCCTTACATCCTCGATAAAAACTTTTCACTGCTTCTAACAACTTGCCTCCCACACCATATATTCTTAATACCTTCCACAGAGCATCTCTATCAACTCTATCATATGCCTTCTCCAGATCCATAAATGCTACATACAAATCCATTTGCTTTTCTAAGTATTTCTCACATACATTCTTCAAAGCAAACACCTGATCCACACATCCTCTACCACTTCTGAAACCACACTGCTCTTCCCCAATCTGATGCTCTGTACATGCCTTCACCCTCTCAATCAATACCCTCCCATATAATTTACCAGGAATACTCAACAAACTTATACCTCTGTAATTTGAGCACTCACTCTTATCCCCTTTGCCTTTGTACAATGGCACTATGCACGCATTCCGCCAATCCTCAGGCACCTCACCATGAGTCATACATACATTAAATAACCTTACCAACCAGTCAACAATACAGTCACCCCCTTTTTTAATAAATTCCACTGCAATACCATCCAAACCTGCTGCCTTGCCGGCTTTCATCTTCCGCAAAGCTTTTACTACCTCTTCTCTGTTTACCAAATCATTTTCCCTAACCCTCTCACTTTGCACACCACCTCGACCCAAACACCCTATATCTGCCACTCTGTCATCAAACACATTTAACAAACCTTCAAAATACTCATTCCATCTCCTTCTCACATCACCACTACTTGTTATCACATCCCCATTTACGCTCTTCACTGAAGTTCCCATTTGCTCCCTTGTCTTACGCACCCTATTTACCTCCTTCCAGAACATCTTTTTATTCTCCCTAAAATTTACTGATAGTCTCTCACCCCAACTCTCATTTGCCCTTTTTTGCTTTGTCGCTGTCTATATCTATATAGATAGATAGATAGATAGATAGATAGATAGATAGATATATAGATAGATAGATAGAGAGATAAGTTTTTAGATTAAGATGAAGATAATTATTATTCCGAGTCTGGCCTCCTACTCCTCTTCCATTCTCCAGCATTCATTTCGGCTCCCCATTCCATGGCTTTCCTTATAATTTGGCCGGCATTGTAGTATATTATTCTGTTTAATAATGTTGGCATGAATACTTTTCCAGACCAAAATTAAATGAGAGAATTCAAAGTGGGTGAAAGTATCTGGCAGT
The DNA here is from genome assembly GCF_036320965.1 of Panulirus ornatus. Lineage (NCBI taxonomy): Eukaryota > Metazoa > Arthropoda > Malacostraca > Decapoda > Palinuridae > Panulirus > Panulirus ornatus. The sequence goes on from NC_092261.1 coordinate 26,611,122, forward strand.
TTTTTGTTTAGCCTTGGCCATAATTTCCCCGAGACTTACAAGTGACTCCTCCTGCCTCCACGGTCGACGGTATGACCTGACCTGACCTGACCTGACCTGACCTAACCTATATATATAGATATACCTGCTGTACCCTGATTCAACCTATTGACATTACATCGTCCCCTGTATATCTCATGTACGCCATTCACCCTCATAGAGTTTCAGATCACAGCGCTACAAACTTCTTTCACTTACTTCCTCCTTGGTCTTCCCTTTTCTCTTGCCTCTTCCGCTTCTGTCACGTAGATCCAGTCTTTCTTCACTCATCCTCTCTCATATTTCCGAACCATTTCAGCGCACCCTGGTCACCTCTCTCATTAAAACTGGTCTTACGACCAAACCTCGATTGTACACGATCAAGCTGTCTCACATCATAAACAGTTCTGTCCACAGGTATTTTATTCTTAACACACCCACCTTCCTCCATTCTTTTTTTAGTCTTCTAGGACCCAAGGTTCATTTGCATAAAGTTCCCCTACATGGATATCTATGGGTTACGAAGACTGAGTTATGTGAATCACTTGTTATCATGCGTTATGTGTGACACGGAGAGATCATATACTATAAACTGGTTGCCACCAGCTCACGTGTGGGTGAGGCAATGACCCATCGCAGCCACTGAAGACCTGAGGGTAATCGTGTAGCACAAGAAGAGGTGTTTTATGACACCTTAACCTCACGATTGCCATCCAGGCACAGTGATGTTCTCCCTTCCAAGGTTCAGCAGAGCAGCAGCACCAAACCCAAGACGAACGAAGCCGTCGACGGTCGTCGTGCAGGGAGGGAGGGAGGGAAGGAGGGAGGGAGGGAGGGAGGAATCGAGCCAACATTCTCTGGCCATAAATAATTCGCCATGGGACTCCAGTCATTAATTGTGAATCGTGGAGGATATGCCTCGAGTCTGGCTCAGTTGCAGATGAATTATGTTGCTTCGGTCGCGGACGAGCGGAACTGTCTCGGTCACTTATGATTCAGAGTGGGTTGGTCAGGTGATAGAGATTGGCAGAGAACGAGAGAGAGGGAGAGAGAAGGGGGTGTGGGGGGGTTTCAATCATGGATGAGACTCGTTGAACTGCTGGTATAGGAGGAAAGATGGCCCAGTTCAGCAGGTCATCCGAGGTGGTGTGGTTAGAGAAGTTAGTGTGGTTCCACCACTTGGGAGGTACGAGAGTTTGGGTACACTGATGAGGTAAAAAAGTTAGTCACATCCACAGACGAACGAGTGGTCGTTGTGTGATCCACGACAATGACTTAGTCACTAATGACCCCCGAGATCGCGTTCTCACTGTGGATGAAGCGACCTGGATTGATCACGAGTCAATAAGGCCTCTCAGTTACTGGTAGGTCAATACAGTTAGTTAGACCTCTCAGTTTCATAATTGATCGAAGAGTTTCGGTCGTATGAGGTGAGGTGGTTTAGTCAATACAGAGTTAAGTGGTCCAACTCTGATGATTCGATGTAGTTGAGTCAGTCATAGGTAGAGTTCATGTCTTGTGAGGTTACTACTTATACAAGACTTCGGTACATGTATTTGGAGTGATATTGCTTCATATGTGCTACATATATACATATCGTCTTTTAAGTGATTCTGATTCGAATGTAGTTGGAAGTACCTAGTTGTTTTATACTTGTCCCATAGAGCATTTCCTTTGTGCTATGATTTGGATATGTGTCATTCTTCTACAGAGAGGGAAGTTAAACTGATATTAGATAACTGTATCTTCTGTCGTCGGCTCTTCATGTTGCATAATGACTTAAAAGTATAAAGGCTTCAGCTGGTGTAGTTATGGTGTCTAAACTTCCTTTTGTGAAAATGACAGACCGAGAGAAGGTATGGAAACACGTCCAACACACAGAACGAGGAAGTGGATGAAAACAACGCCAACATACAAAACTTTATTTGGATAAGCACAAAGGTGACGTCCCTCAGGACGACCTGCTGCAAGTAGAGCAGGTTAGGTTAGGTTAGGTGAGGTGAGGGAGGTAGGGTTCCCGTGGTGATTGTGCAGGATGTGTGGTGAGAAGCGTCTTGTGCTCTGCTGGAGGACCAGGTGGTGAAGCAGGTGTTTCAAGTTGCTGGTGTCAGCAGGTCAAGTACCAGTTGTTCAGCGAAGCTGATGTGGGAGATAAAAGGTACGGTAAGGAAGGAGGCATCTCGTGGGAGAGTTGCGTGGATACCAGGTCTCGTGGAGCTTCTGCAGGAGGGAGGAGGAGTTGCCGAAGTCTTAAGTTAGTGGGTGGTTGACAAAGTTTTGTGCCGCAAGAACCTAGGTACTAAACGCACCGAAGTTGAGACTGCTGCCGGAGACGGGCATTGGTGATGTCCCACTAGGATCCTGCTGGAGGAGTCAGGGACCAGAGGAACTCGGGATGATGTTAAAGGAAACCACGGGAGATAAACCACTGTAGTATCTCTGCCGTAGAGTGATGTGCCAGGAGTCACATGATGGACGTTTCCAGGAAGCGGACGTGTTGTTCCAGTGCTTGAGAGTCAATGGAACGTTTCAGACGCAGGTCCGACCGACGACTGAGGCATCTGAAGCCGAGGCGTTATTTGTGAGGGCGTGGCAGCCAACATCATTGACAATGGCACCCTTAAGGATGAAGGAAGGACGGCGACTGGCCAGAGAATAGACGCGAGGAAACCCTCTGATGCAAAGGTCATGTCGCCCCACCTAATCGTTAGGTGGGGCGACAGAGAGAGAGAGAGAGAGAGAGAGAGAGAGAGAGAGAGAGAGAGAGAGAGAGAGAGAGAGAGAGAGAGAGAGAGGGTCAGACAAGGTCATACGCCAATAAGGTCAAGGCGACTGGATTATGAGAGCGGGTCGGGTCTCGGTCAACCCATGGAAGTATGATTTCATCACGAACAAGTGAGTGTTGTGTCGTGGTGTCCGGCTGAGGTACGGCTCACAGGTATATCGTGTGGTCGCAAATGTCATCGTTTAATAACGCCAGAGGCAGTTCTATACGGAGATTCTATCGTTACCAAGTGACCGTGATTACGAAACAGGGTGGTTAAGCTTATATCAACAACCATTTTCATAAAACAATTCATACAGTTCCTTCACAAATGATACATAAGAATAGATTTCTTCTTTTCTCAAGCGTACAGCCACCCAAGTTCGTACTTCAGCTTAAACAGGAGAGCTTGAAGTCTGCATTGTGCACCTAGTGAATGTTCTCACCCCCCGTAACACCTGAGGAACTGCTCGCTCATCCCAGGGGAAACACAAAAAATAAGTGTTGCTGAAAACCCTGGAGGAAGATGAGTGAGTAATGTAGGTGATACAGGAGGCAGTTGAGCTACACAGCCCGGCATGACATCTCTCACTCACACCTTTGCATTATGACCCACCAAACCTAGCCATACCCAGGAATGTGATTCATCAATATTCATCCATGAAGAGCATGAATCAATGTGCACTCTAGATGACTAGTATGATTCATCAACAGGTATGAAGCATCACTTATCAATATATGTTCCAGAGGAGTATGATGCATCAATATGTGTCGAAGATAATCATCAGTAAGCAGAAACTTGACTCATCAATATCCACCCATGATGAGAGATGCAGTTCATCAATACACTCACCCGTGAGTAACATGAATCGTCATCATTATTTACCCATGATGAACACAACTCATCACAGCTGGTCTAAACTTGTAATCAGGTCAGCCCCTCTGGAGAGTGAACCATCACTGTGTGTATGGAGCCTGCAGCTGGCTGTACCGGAGGACCGAGACCCGAGCCAGCTGTGAGGTACTTACCGCTGGCTCTACCAGGTGGTCGAGACCCGGGAGCCAGCTGTGAGGACCGAGATCCCACAAGGTGTCAACAGTGAAGCTTGTCCCTCCACCATTCCGCTATGGAACGCAAAGTGGGCCCCCCTCCCCCCCAACCCCCAGCTGGTGTGAGTACTGCTGTTAGAGACAGTTAGAAAACGTCTAGTTAGACATGTAGCACAGACGAGCGCTTAGAAGCCTTGGCAGAAGAGACCTAAGACAAGATACCCCATCAAAAACGAATTGTTTTTCATATCCTACGTACGTACAGACGGGGTAACCTTTTGGACTGTGAACCATCGACATACGCACGAGGTAACCTCTTGGACCATGAACCCACCGCCATACACACGAGGTAATCTTTTGGACTATGAACCATCGCCAGCAATTAGACCTTGTTACTAGATTCATCCTAAGGTTGAATGATCACCACTGATTTAGTTGCTTCAAAACTCGGGCCGTTGTCTTGATGTTCCAGACCCCCAGTGTTCGTGTTCGAGGTAAATGTCTTCTTTCCAGCACTTTCCAGGCCTCTGCCATCACTGTCTTGCAGGCGAGAAAACTGGAGTATTATCAAGGAATTCCACTCACCCAAACGGCTTGAGCTCGCTAGTACGACAGTTAAACACGATGATGATACGACCCTTGAACACGACCATGTCTTCCTTAGGGTATGATGGCCTGGAGTCTGACCTGATCCAGGGGGGTCGTGCTCTCGTCTGAATGGGGTGAGGAAGATCCCCACACCAACCACGTCTCCTCCTCGTCTTCTTCGTCCTTCCATCTAGCCTGATGGCCCAATTCCTCCCTCCCTCCCTCCCTCCCTCCCTCTTCCTTCCTTCCTCCTCGCTACTCCTCCTTCTCTCCTTCATCACCAAAATCCCAACTTAACTCTATTCCAAAGTTTTTACGTTCCAGTTTTGAGCATTTTCCTTGGTTGCAAGTTTATTCCGGGTCAACTCCATACTTACCTCCAAGTTCCCTACTCACCTTCAAGATAAATATTTACCTCGCGCCATATTCTTCTTCTCGCGTTTTAAGGATAGAGAAAACATGTTGTATTCGACTTCATCTGTAGCTCATCAGTTCCTTCAGCTGCGTTTTGTCTCACGTGGACGCGAGATCCTTCAGAAAAAATCAAATGTTTTATTTGGATCAGAATATCTGCCTTGCGCCGTGGTGAATTCTAATTTCTTTAACTATAATATTTTTTGTCTCCATTTGATCTGTATATCCACCAACAACATGTTATCATTGTTATTATCTTTACAGCGTAAATCAGCTTTCTCTGTTCTCCTGTGGTGGTTGTGGCGAGTGTGGTAGAAGCTGGTTATGATCGTAGTGGTAGACCGGCTGGTTGTGGCAGTGGGTAGATCAATTGTGGTGGGAATTGTGGTATTGATGTGGTGGTTCTCAGAGTGATTATGGTCCTTACGCTAGTGGAATGTAGTGGTGTGTTTGATGGTAGTGCTGGTCACCTAGTGGTGTGGTGTAGTGGCAACCAGCGATGTGGGTAGTGGCAACCAGTGATGTGGTGTAGTGACGACCAGTGAAACGGGTAGTGCCAACCAGCGGTGTGGTGTATGGGACAGTGAGTGAGTATACCGTGTGTGGGGTAGTGGCAACCAGTGATGAGGGGTAGTGGCAACCCTTTATGTGGTTGTAACATGGTTGTGATGAGTGGTAGCATTCAGGTTCTATGTATTGGTTATCAACATGTTGGTTAGTTGTATGGTGGTGTGTGACAATCGGTGATGTGGTGCTGTGGCATGTGTGATGGTGGAACAAGTGGTGGGTGATGGTGCTTGTGGTGTTGATGGTGGTGTGATGGTTGGTTTGTGTGGGTGGTTGTGGGGTGGTGTTGTGGTGGTGATGGTTGTGGTGGTGTGGTGATGGTCTGGGGTGGTGATGTGTGTGTGGTTGGTGGGTTGTTGTGCAGTGTTTTTGGTGGGTTTGGTGAGGGTATTGTGTCGAGTGTGTTGCCTTCGTATTTGATGTTCGTCGTTTGGTGGAATGTTGTTTTGGTTGTTGTGCTTGGTGTCTTAGGGTTTGTTTGTGGGGAGTTTGCAGATCAGTGTTTTTGTGATTTGGTGTGTGGGTGATTTGTGTTCTTTAGTTGTGTTTGTGTGTGTTGTTGGTTGTGATGTGTATGTGTTTTTTGGTATCGTGCGTGTTCTGTGGTGGTTGTGCGAGTGTGGGTGGTTATGTGTGTGGTGGTTGTGGGTGGTGATATTGTGGTGGATTGTGGTATGAGTGGTGGTTCTGATGTTGGTCTGCTGTGGATGTGTGTGTGTTGTGGTGTGTGTGGTTGGTGGTGGTGTTGTGGAGGTGTGGTGTGTGGGTGTGTGGTGTTGTGCTGTGTGGGTTGTGACGGTGTGGTGGTTGGGGTGATGTTGTGTGGTTGGGTGTGGTGTGGTGGTGGTGTGTTGTGGTGGTTGTGGTGTGGTTTGCTGGTGGTGTGGTGTGTGGGTGGTTGGGTGTGGGTGTGGTGGTGTGGTGTGTGTGGTGGTGATGTGTGGTGTTGTGGTGGTGTGTGGTGTGGGTCATGTGTGTGTGGTGCGGTGATGTGGTGGCGTGTGTGGTGTGGGAGTTGGTGGTGTGTGGTATGGTGTGTGGAGTATGGTGTGTGTGGAGTGGTGTTGGGGTGTGGTGTGTGGTTGTGGTGTGGTGGTTGGGTGTGTGGTGTGTGGGGGTGTGACGTGATGTGTGTGTGGACCAGTGATGTGGTGTGGCCCCATGTGGTGTGTGGCCGTGGGGTGGGGTCGTGATGTGTTGTTTGTTCTGTTGTTGCCTTTGTTACTGTGTTGTGTGTTGTATGTTGTTGGGGTTGTTGTGTGTTGGGTGTTGTGTGTACTGTTGCTGCGGTGTTGTTGTCGTTGTGTTACTGTGGTTGTAGGTTGGTTTGAGTGTATCGAGTTGTGGTTAGAGTTTGTGGTTGGTGATGGGGTGGGTGGTAGGGTGGTGTTGGTGTGATGGGTGTGCGGGGTGGTTGATGGTGTCGGGGAGTGGGTGGTTTGGTGATGGTTGGTGATGTGGGAGTGCGGGGTTGTGTGAGGTGTGATGGTGGTGAGTGGGTTTGTGTTGGTCAGGGGTGAGGTTTGGTGGTTGTGTGAGGGGCTGGGTGGTGTTGTGGTGGTTGTGTGAGGTGGTGGTGGTTTGTGTGGTTGTGTGGGTGGTGAGGGTGTGTGGTGATGGTGTGGTGATGGTGTGTGTGGTGGTTGGTGATGGTTGTGGTGAGTGTGGTGAGGGTTGTGTGGTGTGGTGATGGTGTTGTGGTGGTGTGTGTGTGGTTGTGGTGGTGTGGTGAGGTGTTGTGTGGTGTGTAGGTGTGTGGTGGTGTGTGATGGTTGTGTGGGTGTGGTGTGGTGTGTGGTGTAGGTGGTGATGGTGTTGTGGTGAGTGTGTGATTGGTGGTTGGTGGTTGTGTGGTGGTGGTGATGGTGCTGTGGTGGTTGGTGTGTTGTGGTGGTGTGGTGATGGTGTGTGGTGGTCGTGGTGATGTTGTTGGGTGGTCGTGGTGATGGTGTTGTGGTGGTCGTGGTGATGGTGTTGTGGTGGTGTGGTGATGGTGTTGGTGGTCGTGGTGATGGTGTGTGGGGTAGTGGTGATGGTGTTGTGGTGGTCATGGTGATGTGTGTGGTGTGGTGATGGTGTTGTGGTGGTCGTGGTGATGGTGTTGTGGTGGTCGTGGTGATGGTGCTGTGGTGGTCGTGGTGATGGTGTTGTGGTGGTCGTGGTGACGGTGTTGTGGTGGTCGTGGTGATGGTGTTGTGGTGGTCGTGGTGATGGTGTTGTGGTGGTCGTGGTGGTGGTGTTGTGGTGGTCGTGGTGATGGTGTTGTGGTGGTCGTGGTGACGGTGTTGTGGTGGTCGTGGTGATGGTGTTGTGGTGGTCGTGGTGACGGTGTTGTGGTGGTCGTGGTGGTGGTGTTGTGGTGGTCGTGGTGATGGTGTTGTGGTGGTCGTGGTGATGGTGTTGTGGTGGTCGTGGTGATGGTGTTGTGGTGGTCGTGGTGATGGTGTTGTGGTGGTCGTGGTGATGGTGCTGTGGTGGTCGTGGTGATGGTGCTGTGGTGGTCGTGGTGATGGTGTTGTGGTGGTCGTGGTGATGGTGTTGTGGTGGTCGTGGTGATGGTGTTGTGGTGGTCGTGGTGATGGTGCTGTGGTGGTCGTGGTGATGGTGTTGTGGTGGTCGTGGTGATGGTGTTGTGGTGGTCGTGGTGATGGTGTTATGGTGGTCGTGGTGATGGTGTTGTGGTGGTCGTGGTGATGGTGCTGTGGTGGTCGTGGTGATGGTGCTGTGGTGGTCGTGGTGATGGTGTTGTGGTGGTCGTGGTGATGGTGTTGTGGTGGTCGTGGTGATGGTGTTGTGGTGGTCGTGGTGATGGTGTTGTGGTGGTCGTGGTGATGGTGTTGTGGTGGTCGTGGTGATGGTGCTGTGGTGGTCGTGGTGATGGTCATCATGATAACAGCAGCTATATCTGTGGTAGCTTCGGTGATGGTATCCAGAGAGTGACGGAAGCTGTGGCGCTGACGGTGGTTGACGTCGCTCTGTTGATGAAAGCTAAGGTGGCAGTTGGGAGGGTATAGCTGTGGTGGCAGTGGTGGTGATGTTGAGGACTGCTAAGGAGGCTGTGGTGAGGGTATAGCTGTGGTGGCGGTGGTGGTGGTGGTGTTGATGACAGCTAAGGAGGCAGTGGTGAGGGTATAGCTGTGGTGGCAGTGGAGGTGGTGTTGAGGACTGCTAAGGAGGCAGTGGTGAGGGTATAGCTGTGGTGGTGGTGGTGGTGGCGTTGAGGACAGCTAAGGTGGCAGTGGTGAAGGTATAGCTGTGGCGGTGGTAGTGGTGTTGAGGACAGCTAAGGTGGCAGTGGTGAGGGTATAGCTGTGGTGGTGGTGCTGGTGTTGAGGACAGCTAAAGTAGCAGTGGTGAGGGTATAGCTGTGGTGGTGGTGGTGGTGTTGAGGACAGCTGAGGCGGCATTGGTGTGGGTATAGCTGTGGTGGTGGTGGTGGTGATGTTGAGGACAGCTAAGGTGGCAGTGGTGAGGGTATAGCTGTGGTAACGGTGGTGGTGGTGGTGGTGATAGTAGGTGTGGCGGTGGTAGCGATAGTGAGGGTATAGCTGTGGTAACGGTGGTGGTGGTGGTGGTGATAATAGCAGGTGTGATGGCGGTGGTGGCGATAGTGAGGGTATAGCTGTGGTAACGGTGGTGGTGGTGGTGGTGATAATAACAGGTGTGGTGGCGGTGGTGGCGATAGTGAGGGTATAGCTGTGGTAATGGTGGTGGTGGTGTTGGTAATAACAGGTGTGGCGGTGGTGGCAGTGATTAGGGTATAGCTGCGGTGGTGGTGGTGGGGGTAATAGCAGGTGTGGTGGTGGTAGTGGTGGTAGTAAGTATATACCTGTGGTGGTGGTGGTGATGGTAATAGCAAGTGTGGCGGTGGTGGCGATATGAGGGTATAGCTGTGGTGGTTGTGGTGGTGGTGAAAATAACAGGTGTGGTGGTGGTGGCAGTGGTGAGGGTATAGCTGTGGTGGTTGTGGTGGTGGTGGTAATAGCAGGTGTGGTTATGGTGGTGGCGGCGGTAGTAGTGAGGGTATAGCTGTGGTAGTGGTGGTGAGGGCAGGAGCAGCAGCAGCAGGTGTGGTGGTGGTGGTGGTGGTAGTGAGGGTATAGCTGTGGTAGTGGTGGTGAGGGGGGCAGCAGCAGCAGCAGCTGTGGTGGTGGTGGTGGTGGTAGTGAGGGTATAGCTGTGGTAGTGGTGGTGAGGGGGGCAGCAGCAGCTGTGGTGGTGGTGGTAGTGAGGGTATAGCTGTGGTAGTGGTGGTGAGGGTGAGGGGGGGGGGCAGCAGCAGCAGCAGCTGTGGTGGTGGTGGTGGTGGAGTGGACGGCGCAGCCTCGCGTTGGCGTGGAAGTCTAGGAGGGAGCGCGGGAGGGAGGGAGGTGAGGACGGGTGCGCAAGTCAGTACCTCACTGTGGGTCGGTCGGTATGGACACACGCGCAGCTCCTCCTCCTCTGCACACTCCTCCTCCGTTAGGACACCACCCATAGCTCACTCGCTCGCGCCTCTTGCCGCCCCTGGTGCGCCCTGGGCCTCCCGCATCTGGTGGACTACCCGAGGACCGAGGCCAGGCACACGCACAACTACTACAACTACAACTACAACCCCAACACTCTGTGACGTACTGTGATATAACCAGTTATGGAAAAGCATTCCCGTTGAAAAGTGTGAATTGCTCGTTCGCGAAACATATGCTCTCTGGAAACTAGGCGGTGGTGTTTACCCGTTGAGTGTCTGGCGTGTTGATGATCGTTACGGTAGTGGTCATGGCACGCTTCATGTGAGGGTTTTGTGAGCAATGAGAGTCGAAGAGCTTCGTGTAGTGCAGAGCACAGATGCTAGCAACACTCGCGTGCCAAGTGGGATAACAAGTTACATTGCCGCGCCCTGACAGGTAAGGTTCCTCCTTCTTCCAGTCCGTCTTCCTCTGAGCCACTCACTCACTATGTGTTCTTGTTTGTGCCTCTGTTTTATTTTTGAAGTGTGTTTGTGTGAGAGACTGTGTTTGTGTGCTGCGTGCGTATGTGTGTGTGTGTGTGCGTAAGTGTACAAGCGTAGGTAGGTGCATGTTTATGTTTGCATGCGTTTGTTTGATTATATTTTACTGTCTTGACGTATTTTCGAAGGCAAGTTGGTCTGGAAAACACCACACCAAAGCCTCTTCATGTCTCCCAACCTTGACTCCACACTTGCTCGAGGCGTTTGCTGTCCACTTCTTGTGGTACACCTCCTTCAGTGCCTCCTGGAGGAGGTGCAGGAGGAGGAGCAGTGTACTTCGTTACACTGCCTTCTGTCTCGTCAAAGTAGGTGCTTCTTGAAGGTAACTGTAGGCCCTCTCTGTCTCTAGGCCCCGGCCGTAACACACGGCCACTTTACCCATGACTTTCATCTCGTACACCATCCCGAATGTTTTCGCCCGTATGAAATGGCGTTGCTTTTGGTGTACGGGAGTGGAAGGTGTTGTGTATATGTGACTGGCTATGTTGTACATATTGAGAGAGAGAGAGAGAGAGAGAGAGAGAGAGAGAGAGAGAGAGAGAGAGAGTAACTTCTACAGAGCTACCACAAGCGCATGACTTGAGTGTACCTATGCATGTTGTATATATATTTTCTGTGTGACCTGATATATATATATCCGTGTTGGGCAGCCGGTCACTATGCATGTTGTGTCCTCTGACGACACGATTGTATCATGTAACGCAATCACGCACCAACCAGCACGACCCTTGACCCCGGCGGTACGACCCTTCCAGTACGACGGCACGACTCGTCAGGTAAGATGACCTCGCCTTTGACCCAGCCCTGACGATCCGGGTCACAGACGAAGCGATCGTATATCCAAGGGTCGTACCGTCGTGCTCAAAGAGTCGTGGTGACGTCATCAAGGGTCGTACAGTAGTTTGAAGGGGTCAGCCCACGTTATCACCTTATATAAACATGGGGTTGGCCAGGGATATGCAGCCTACGCCAACGTTGCGTATCTAAAGGAGTTTACCCTTATAGGTAAGAGCCAGGTGTGTGTGTGTGTGTGTGTGTGTGTGTGTTGCTATGTCATACACAGTGCGTCCGTTGTGTGTATGTTTGAAGTGGCTAGGGTATTAAGATGGTTTAACTTGGCATACGCCATCACGCCACATGTGTACATCCGAACCTGTATTGCGTATCGAGATGACGAGTATACATACATAAGTGTCCTTACGCATTGCGTTATATATCTGTACGTTATACAACAGTACGCTATACATAGTACGAATACGCTATACGATATACATCCGTACGGTATACGGTGTTGTTTTAAGATACGCGTACGTATACTCTTACGTAATTCGTTATAGAAAACGCAGGTATGTATATCTGTTAGAAAATATTGATATATTTTCTTATACGATGAAGCATATTGACACATTATGAAACCCACATACTCGATACAGACTACACAGACACACACTGTACTCAGCGCAGTATGATCCAAACTACACAGACACACACAATACACAGCGCAGTATGATCCAAACTACACAGACACACACTGTACACAGCGCAGTATGATCCAAACTACACAGACACACACTGTACTCAGCGCAGTATGATCCAAACTACACACACACAGTGTACTCAGCGCAGTATGATCCAAACTACACAGATAATGTGTACTCAGCGCAGTATGATCCAAACAAAAACAGCATGAATTACTTAGACGCACTGTGAACCAGACAAACACAGTATGAACCACACAGACACAGTATGAACCACACAGATACAGTATGAACCACACAGACGCAGTATGTACCACACGAGCACAGTATGAATCACACAGACACAGTATGAACCACACAGACACAGCATGTACCACACAGACACAGTATGAACCACACAGACACAGTATGAACCACACAGACGCAGTATGTACCACATAAGCACAGTATGTACCACACAGACACAGTATGAACCACACAGACACAGTATAAACCACACAGACGCAGTATGTACCACATAAGCACAGTATGTACCACACAGACACAGTATGAACCACACAGACGCAGTATGTACCACACGAGCACAGTATGAATCACACAGACAGAGTACGAACCACACAGACACTATGAACCACACAGACACCGTATGTACCACACAGACACAGTATGTACCACACAGACACAGTATGAACCACACAGACACAGTATATACCACAGAGACACAGTATGTACCACACAGACACAGTATGTACCACACAGACACAGTATGAACCACACGGACACAGTATGTATCACACAGACACAGTATGTACCACACAGACACAGTATGTACCACACAGACACAGTATTAACCACACAGACACAGTATGAATCACAAAGACACAGTACGGACCACACAGACACAGTATGTTCCACACAAACACAGTATGTACCACACAGACACAGTATGAATCACAAAGACACAGTACGTATCACACAGACACAGTATGAACCACACAGCCACAGTTTGAACGGCACAGACACAGTACGAACCACACAGACAAAATATGAACCACATAGATGCAGTATGCACCACACAGACACAGTATGAACCACGCAGACACAGTATGAACCACACAGACACAATATGTACCACACAAACACAGTATGAACCACACAAATGCAGTATGTACCACACAGACACAGTATGAACCACACAGATACAGTATGAACCACACAGACACAGTATGAACCACACAGATACAGTATGAACATCACAGAGACAGTATGTACCACACAAACACAGTATGTACCACACAAACACAGTATGAACCACACAGACACAGTATGAACCACACAGACACAGTATGAACCACACAGACACCGTATGAACGGCACAGACACAGTATGTACCACACAGACACACTACGTACCACACAAACACAGTATGTACCACACAGACACAGTATGAACCACGCAGGCACAGTATGAACCACACAGACACAGTATGAACAACACAGACACAGTATGAACCACATAGACGCAGTATGTACCACACAGACACAGTATGTACCACACAGACACAGTATGAACCACACAGACACAGTATGAACCACACAGACACAGTATGTACCACACAGACACAGTATGTACCACACAGACACAGTGTGTACCTCACAGACACAGTATGAACCACACAGACACAATATGTACCACGCAGACACAGTATGTACCACACAGACACAGTATGAACCACAAAGACACAGTATGTACCACATAGACACAGTATGTACCACACAGACACAGTATGTACCACACAGACACAGTATGTACCACACAGACACAGTATGTACCACACAGACACAGTATGAACCACACAGACACAGTATGTACCACACAGACACAGTATGTACCACACAGAAACAGTATGTACCACACAGACACAGTATGTACCACACAGACACAGTATGTACCACACAGACACAGTATGTACCACACAGACACAGTATGTACCACACAGAAACAGTATGTACCACACAGACACAGTATGTACCATACAGACACAGTATGTACCACACAGACACAGTATGTACCACACAGAAACAGTATGTACCACACAGACACAGTATGTACCACACAGTGTGTACCTCACAGACACAGTATAAACCACACAGACACAGTATGAACCACACAAACACAGTATGTACCACGCAGACACAGTATGTACCACACAGAAACAGTATGTACCACACAGACACAGTATGAGCCACACAGACACAGTATGAACCACAAAGACACAGTATGAACCACATAGACACAGTATGAACCACACAGACACAGTATGTACCTCACAGACGCAGTATGTATCACAAAGACACAGTATGAACCACATCGACATAGTATGTACCACACAGACACAGTATGAACCACACAGGCACAGTATGAACCACACAGATACAGTATGAACATCACAGACACAGTATGTACCACACAAACACAGTATGTACCACACAAACACAGTATGTACCACACAAACACAGTATGAACCACACAGACACAGTATGAACCACACAGACACAGTATGAACCACACAGTCACCGTATGAACGGCACAGACACAGTATGTACCACACAGACACACTACGTACCACACAAACACAGTATGTACGACACAGACACAGTATGAACCACACAGACACAGTATGAACCACACAGACACAGTATGAATGACACAGACACAGTATGAACCACATAGACGCAGTATGTACTACACAGACACAGTATGAACCACACAGACACAGTATGAACCACACAAACACAGTATGTACCACACAGACACAGTATGAATCACACAGACACAATATGTACCACACAGACACAGTATGAACCACACAGACACAGTATGTACCACACAGACACAGTATGTACCACACAAACACAGTATGAACCACACAGACACAGTATGTGCCACACAGACACAGTATGAACGGTAAAGACATAGTATGTACCACACAGACACAGCATGAACCACACAGACACGGTATGTACCACACAGACACAGCATGAACCACACAGACACAGTATGTACCTCACAGACACAGTATGAACCACAAAGACGCAGTATGAACCACACAGACACAGTATGAACCACACAGACACAGTATGTACCTCACAGACGCAGTATGTACAACACAGACACAGTATGAACCACGCAGACACAGTATGTACCACACAGACACAGTATGTACCACACAGACGCAATATGAACCACACAGACACAGTATGAACCACGCAGACACAGTATGTACCACACAGACACAGTATGTACCACACAGACACAGTATGAGCCACACAGACACAGTATGAACCACAAAGACACAGTATGAACCACATCGACATAGTATGTACCACACAGACACAGTATGAACCACACAGGCATAGTATGAACCACACAGCCACAGTATGTACCACACAGACACAGTATGAATCACACAGACACAGTATGAACCAAAGAGACACAGTATGAACCACAAAGACACAGTATGAACCACACAGACACAGTATGTACCACACAGACACATTATGTGCCACACAGACACAGTATGAACCACACAGACACGGTATGAACCACACAGACACAGTATGTGCCACACAGACACAGTACGAACGGTAAAGACATAGTATGTACCACACAGACACAGCATGAACCACACAGACACGGTATGTACCACACAGACACAGCATGAACCACACAGACACAGTATGAACCACACAGACACAGTATGTACCACACAGACACAGCATGAACCACACAGACACAGTATGTACCACACAGACACAGCATGAACCACACAGACATAGTATGTACCACACAGACACAGTATGAACCACACAGACACAGTATGTACCACACAGACACAGTATGAACCACACACAGTATACACCACAAAGACACAGCATGAACCACACAGATACAGTATGAACGGCACAGACACAATATGAACCACTCCGACACAGTATGAACCACACAGACACAGTATGAACGGCGCAGACACAGTATGAACCACGTAGACGCAGTATGTAGCACATAGACACAGTATAAACCACACAGACGCAGTATGTACCACACAGACACAGTATGAACGGCGCAGACACAGTATGAACGGCACAGACACAGTATGAACCACACAGACACAGTATGAAGCACACAGACACAGTATGAACCACATAGACGCAGTATGTAGCACACAGACACAGTATAAACCACACAGACACAGTATGTACCACACAGACACAGTATGAACCACACAGACTCAGTATGTACCACACAGACACAGTATTAACCACACAGACACAGTATTAACCACACAAACACAGTATGAACCACACAGACTCAATATGAACGGCACAGACACAGTATGAACCACATAGACACAGTATGAACCACACAGACACAGTATAAACCACACAGACACAGTATGTACCATACAGACACAGTATGAACCACACAGACACAGTATGAAGCACACAGACACAATATGTACCACATAGACATAGTATGGACACACAGACACAGTATAAACCACACAGACACAGTATGAACCACACAGACATAGTATGAACCACATAGACACAGTATGAACCACATAGACACAGTATGAACCACATAGACACAGTATGACCCACACAGACAGAGTATAAACCACACAGACACAGTATGAACCACATAGACACTGTATGAACCACACATACACAGTATAAACCACACAGATACAGTATGAACCATATAGACATAGTATGAACCACTTAGACACAGTATGAACCACAGAGACACTGTGTGAACCACACAGATACAGTATAAACCACACAGGCACAGTATGAATCATATAGACATAGTATGAACCACACAGACACAGTATAAGCCACACAGACACTGTATGAACCACACAGACATAGTATGAATCACACAGACACAGTATGTACCACACAGACACAGTATGAACCACATAGATTCAGTATGAACCATACAGACACAGTATGAACCACACAGACACAGTATGTACCACACAGACACAGTATGTACCACACAGACACAGTATGAACCACACAGACACAGTATGTACCACACAGACACAGTATGTACCACACAAACACAGTATGAACCACACAGACACAGTATGTACCACACAGACTCAGTATGTACCACACAGACTCAGTATGTACCACACAGACACAGTATGAACCACACAGACACAGTATGTACCACACAGACACAGTATGTACCACACAAACACAGTATGAACCACATAGATTCAGTATGAACCATACAGACACAGCATGAACCACAGAGACACTGTATGTACCACACAAGCACAGTATGTACCACACAGACACAGTATAAATCGCATAGACATAGTATGAACCACACAGACACAGTATGTACCACACAGACTCAGTATGTACCACACAGACTCAGTATGTACCACACAGACGCAGAAAATGTACCAAAGGGAGACCACAGTGTGACCCACACAACCAGATAGGGACCTCAACTTCCACTGAAATAGTACATAACACGCGGGAAATACACAGTAACATTAGTGACCAATTTTTTTTTTTTTTTTTGGTTACGTTCACCTTTGTAACAGGTAAGTTAACCTGGGTTGTAATTACGTAATGACATGCTAAGCTGCAACAAGAACAACAACAACAACAACAACAAAGTTGTGGTCTACGCTGCAGAATTACAATGGGAAAACCAGAGTTGCTGAAGTTGGCACAGATTTTGCAGCATGATAAGGGAGTGTTGCACAGCGGGGGGGGGACACAGCACACAGTACAGGCTCAGCTCCCTCCTCATGGCTGTACACGGTACTGGCACGTGGAGAGGAAAAATGAATCGTTTTGGGTAGAGTTATCCAAAGGGATGAGCATCAGCATATGATGTAGTGTATAGGCAAGCATGAGAGACAGGGGCTCAGCAGCATATGATGTAGTATATAGGCAAGCATGAGAGACAGGGGTTCAGCAGCATATGATGTAGTATATAGGCAAGCATGAGAGACAGGGGCTCAGCAGCATATGATGTAGTATATAGGCAAGCATGAGAGACAGGGGCTCAGCAGCATATGATGTAGTATATAGGCAAGCATGAGAAACAGGGGTTCAGCAGCATATGATGTAGTATATAGGCAAGCATGAGGGACAAGGGTTCAGCAGCATATGATGCAGTATATAGGCAAGCATGAGGGACAAGGGTTCAGCAGCATATGATGTAGTATATAGGCAAGCATGAGAGACAGGGGCTCAGCAGCATATGATGTAGTATATAGGCAAGCATGAGAGACAGGGGCTCAGCAGCATATGATGTAGTATATAGGCAAGCATGAGAGACAGGGGCTCAGCAGCATATGATGTAGTATATAGGCAAGCATGAGAGACAGGGGCTCAGCAGCATATGATGTAGTATATAGGCAAGCATGAGAGACAGGGGTTCAGCAGCATATGATGTAGTATATAGGCAAGCATGAGGGACAAGGGTTCAGCAGCATATGATGCAGTATATAGGCAAGCATGAGGGACAAGGGTTCAGCAGCATATGATGTAGTATATAGGCAAGCATGAGGGACAGGGGCTCAGCAGCATATGATGTAGTATATAGGCAAGCATGAGAGACAGGGGCTCAGCAGCATATGATGTAGTATATAGGCAAGCATGAGAGACAGGGGTTCAGCAGCATATGATGTAGTATATAGGCAAGCATGAGGGACAAGGGTTCAGCAGCATATGATGCAGTATATAGGCAAGCATGAGGGACAGGGGCTCAGCAGCATATGATGTAGTATATAGGCAAGCATGAGGGACAGGGGTTCAGCAGCATATGATGTAGTATATAGGCAAGCATGAGAGACAGGGGCTCAGCAGCATATGATGTAGTATATAGGCAAGCATGAGGGACAAGGGTTCAGCAGCATATGATGCAGTATATAGGCAAGCATGAGGGACAAGGGTTCAGCAGCATATGATGTAGTATATAGGCAAGCATGAGGGACAGGGGCTCAGCAGCATATGATGTAGTATATAGGCAAGCATGAGGGACAGGGGTTCAGCAGCATATGATGCAGTATATAGGCAAGCATGAGGGACAAGGGTTCAGCAGCATATGATGCAGTATATAGGCAAGCATGAGGGACAAGGGTTCAGCAGCATATGATGTAGTATATAGGCAAGCATGAGAGACAGGGGTTCAGCAGCATATGATGTAGTATATAGGCAAGCATGAGGGACAAGGGTTCAGCAGCATATGATGTAGTATATAGGCAAGCATGAGGGACAGGGGTTCAGCAGCATATGATGCAGTATATAGGCAAGCATGAGGGACAAGGGTTCAGCAGCATATGATGCAGTATATAGGCAAGCATGAGGGACAAGGGTTCAGCAGCATATGATGTAGTATATAGGCAAGCATGAGAGACAGGGGTTCAGCAGCATATGATGTAGTATATAGGCAAGCATGAGGGACAAGGGTTCAGCAGCATATGATGCAGTATATAGGCAAGCATGAGGGACAAGGGTTCAGCAGCATATGATGTAGTATATAGGCAAGCATGAGGGACAGGGGTTCAGCAGCATATGATGCAGTATATAGGCAAGCATGAGGGACAAGGGTTCAGCAGCATATGATGCAGTATATAGGCAAGCATGAGGGACAGGGGCTCAGCAGCATATGATGTAGTATATAGGCAAGCATGAGGGACAGGGGTTCAGCAGCATATGATGCAGTATATAGGCAAGCATGAGGGACAAGGGTTCAGCAGCATATGATGCAGTATATAGGCAAGCATGAGAGACAGGGGCTCAGCAGCATATGATGTAGTATATAGGCAAGCATGAGGGACAGGGGTTCAGCAGCATATGATGTAGTATATAGGCAAGCATGAGGGACAGGGGTTCAGCAGCATATGATGCAAGCTTCAGGGTTAATGTGATGAAACCGCAACATATGCTCACTATCCCAACCGCTGGCAGTGCGCAAGCACGCAAAGGCAAGACCAAACAGCATACTTACGCAAGGCAATCTTGGGCAATATACGCACACAAGCCAACACGGGGCAATCTACGCACGCACGCGCGTAACGTTGTGGTAGCCCACGAGGATAACCGTGTGTCCAGACTGCAGTATACGCGAAGGTACGCATGCGAGATACGCATCCTTTTCTGTGGCATTTACGAAATATATTGGGGAATACGCTTGTATGTACGCAAAATTTCTCCGACTTACGGAAGACAATCACGTGTTTACCAAATGGCATCCTAGCTACGTCTCTTCGTTGTATATCAACTGACTTATATTTCTTTCTTGTGTCTCCCCTGATGATGTGATTACTACACGAAATTGCACTTGGGAACTTTTCGTGTTTCATGTTCCTCGTAGACTCTTAGGAATATATATATATATATATATATATATATATATATATATATATATATATATATATATATATATATATATACGGAAGGCGCCATGGCCATACGCCAGATGACTCTGACGTGTCCACATATGGCGTTACATGCGTACATTATGGGCGTCGGATGGCTGGATGAGAGATGTCTGGTCGTGGCGCCAAGCGATTTACGTGTAAACACAGGTCGTAAAGGGCGTATACCTGTGTTGTAAACATACATTATTTACAACACAGTAAATATGTCAGTGACATTACTGGCGTGAGTATGTCCACTGGCAGTATACTAGTATACTGAAGGAGGAAAAAATATACATATCTTGTATGATGTTCATCAAACAAGGAAATCAACGCTACTTACAGTGGGCGGGGTGATACGCATGGGCGGGGTCATACGCATGGGCGGGGTCATACGGGGTTATGCGCATGGGCGGCGTCACACGCTTGGGCGGGGTCATATGTATGGGAGGGGCCACACGCATGGGCGGGGTCATACGCATGGGCGGGGCCACACGCATGGGCGGGGTCATACGCATGGGAGGGGCCACACGCATGGGCGGGGTCATACGGGGTTATGCGCATGGGCGGCGTCACACGCTTGGGCGGGGTCATATGTATGGGAGGGGCCACACGCATGGGCGGGGTCACACGCATAGGCGGCGTCACACGCTTGGGCGGGGTGATACGCATGGGCGGGGTCATACGCATGGGCGGGGTCATACGGGGTTATGCGCATGGGCGGCGTCACACGCTTGGGCGGGGTCATACGCATGGGAGGGGCCACACGCATGGGCGGCGTCACACGCTTGGGCGGGGTCGTACGCATGGGCGGGGTCATACGCATGGGCGGGGTCATACGCGTGGGTTGAGACTGCACGCTTGGGCGTCGCCACACGCGAGTGCGTCCTCAGCGGGATGCCCACAGACAAGCACTGCCCGGGCGTGCGACGAGCCACGTTTCCCTCTTATAAGGTGGGCGGCTGGGGTGCACGACCAACTGGTCGACGGTGCTCAGTGGAGGATGACAGTGGGCGCGCGGCACGCCTGCGGGGGGGGGGGGGGTGTTCACACACGCGCGCGCGCACACACACACACACGTGGTATAAGCTAGTGTGTGTGTATGTGTGTGTATGTATGTGTGTGTGTGTGTGTGTGTGTGTGTGTATGTAGACATGGTACATATATACAAGGTTAAGTGTTGTGGCAACACAAGTGTAGGACTCCCTCCCCACAACACACACGTTGCAATCCCACATATGTTGGAGTGTCTTGCGTTATGTTGGATCACGTGTGATATCCCGGGTGCACACGGGACATCACACGTGATCCTAGATTATACCCGGCCACATACTATGATATACCCATCGTGCACCGCTAGAGTATACCCGGCCACATACTATGATATACCCATTGTGCACCGCTAGAGTATACCCGGCCACATACTATGATATATTCATTGTGCACGGTAAAAGTATACCAGCCATAAGCTGTTCATCTTCTAGCATACTATGATATACCCATTGTGGATATATCGTCTCCCAGAGGGCCAGGCTGTAACGATTTTTTCTCCTGGTATATCATGAATATATACCATATAACAGTATATGTTCCTCAGCTGCAGTATACTACATAACGGAGCGTAGCGTCTAGAAACCCTCCCTTGAGTTAGTTAGTTTTGATCTTCTTGCGCTCGTACGAATAAGCAGCGGTTCGAACCCTGGTCGTGGCAATCAGCTCACAGTAAGCCCAGCCGTTCATTCTTCCTTAAGGGGCTGGTCGATGAAATGGGTACCTGGCATATATATATATATATATATATATATATATATATATATATATATATATATATATATATATACATATATATATATTTTTTTTTCTTCTTTTAAACTATTCGCCATTTCCTGCGTTAGCGAGGTAGCGTTAGGAACAGAGGACTGGGCCTTTTTTCGAATATCCTCACCTGGCCCCCTCTGTTCCTTCTTTTGGAAAATTAAAAAAAAAAAAAAAAAAAAACGAGAGGGGAGGATTTCCAGCCCCCCGCTCCCTCCCCTTTTAGTCGCCTTCTACGACACGCAGGGAATACGTGGGAAGTATTCTTAATCCCCTATCCCCAGGGATAATATATATATATATGCAATACTATACCCATGTGTGACCATATAATCCTCCACTGAACCAGTCTACACCAAGGGCGCCACAAGCGTGTGTCAGCCCCACAGGTTCAGTCAGTCTCCAGTGGACGAACATGTACAACACAGAATACCAAAGCTGGAGGACAACGTTCATGGGTTGACCCAACTTGACTTTGTTCGAGCTGGCAGATGAGGTTCATGACCTCACAGGTCAAACCAGGGCCCCCAGAGCTGACCATGGATGACCTCAGAGGTCAGCCGGGGGCCCAAGCTGGCTAGGGATGACCTCAGAGGTCAGGCGGGGGTCCAAGCTGACCAGGGATGACCTCAGAGGTCAGGTGAGGGCCCAAGCTGGCTAGGGATGACCTCAGAGGTCAGGCGGGGGTCCAAGCTGACCAGAGATGACCTCAGAGGTCAGGTGGGGGCCCAAGCTGGCTAGGGATGACGTCAGAGGTCAGGCGGGGCCCCAAGCTGACCAGAGATGACCTCAGAGGTCAGGCGGGGCCCCAAGCTGACCAGAGATGACCTCAGAGGTCAGGCGGGGCCCCAAGCTGACCAGAGATGACCTCAGAGGTCAGGTGGGGGCCCAAGCTGACCCTGGATGGTCTTGTCCGGTCAAGTCATCATGACTCACGTGTCAGGAGTCACTGCATTGTGAGAAGGTCAAGCGCCTCGATAGGTCACGTCACTGTCCGAGCTACAGTGACATCGGGACAACAGCAGCAGTGCCACGGTGCCGTGACACTGGTAGCACTGCCTGCGATCGGTGGGGATCTTGCAGACCTGAAATCGGGGTTTTTAAGTCACTGTTGGTTATCGGAACTTGGGTGACTTTCGCATCGGCAGTGACTGAGAGTCACTGGAATTTCACCGCCGGCAGTGACAGTGGGTGGAACTTCACCGAGACTCAAGTAATCGAAGGTGTGGAAATAAGGTAATCCTAGGAGCGCGTGTGACTAAGGTAATCCTAGGAGCGTGTGTGACTAAGGTAATCCTAGGAGCGTGTGTGACTCAGGTAATCCTAGGAGCGTGTGTGACTCAGGTAATCCTAGGAGCGTGTGTGATTAAGGTAATCCTAGGAGCATGTGTGACTAAGGTAATCCTAGGAGCGTGTGTGACTCAGGTAATCCTAGGAGCGTGTGTGACTAAGGTAATCCTAGGAGCGTGTGTGACTCAGGTAATCCTAGGAGCGTGTGTGACTAAGGTAATCCTAGGAGCATGTGGGACTCAGGTAATCCTAGGAGCGTGTGTGTGACTCAGGTAATCCTAGGAGCGTGTGTGACTCAGGTAATCCTAGGAACGTGTGTGACTAAGGTAATCCTAGGAGCGTGTGTGTGACTCAGGTAATCCTAGGAGCGTGTGTGACTCAGGTAATCCTAGGAGCGTGTGTGACTCAGGTAATCCTAGGAGCGTGTGTGTGACTCAGGTAATCCTAGGAGCGCGTGTGACTCAGGTAATCCTAGGAGCGTGTGTGTGACTCAGGTAATCCTAGGAACGTGTGTGACTAAGGTAATCCTAGGAGCGTGTGTGTGACTCAGGTAATCCTAGGAGCGTGTGTGACTCAGGTAATCCTAGGAGCGTGTGTGACTCAGGTAATCCTAGGAGCGCGTGTGACTCAGGTAATCCTAGGAGCGTGTGTGTGACTCAGGTAATCCTAGGAGCGTGTGGGACTCAGGTAATCCTAGGAGCGTGTGTGACTCAGGTAATCCTAGGAACGTGTGTGACTCAGGTAATCCTAGGAGCGTGTGTGACTCAGGTAATCCTAGGAGCGCGTGTGACTCAGGTAATCCTAGGAGCGCGTGTGACTCAGGTAATCCTAGGAACGTGTGTGACTAAGGTAATCCTAGGAGCGTGTGTGTGACTCAGGTAATCCTAGGAGCGTGTGTGACTCAGGTAATCCTAGGAGCGTGTGTGACTCAGGTAATCCTAGGAGCGTGTGTGTGACTCAGGTAATCCTAGGAGCGCGTGTGACTCAGGTAATCCTAGGAGCGTGTGTGTGACTCAGGTAATCCTAGGAACGTGTGTGACTAAGGTAATCCTAGGAGCGTGTGTGTGACTCAGGTAATCCTAGGAGCGTGTGTGACTCAGGTAATCCTAGGAGCGTGTGTGACTCAGGTAATCCTAGGAGCGCGTGTGACTCAGGTAATCCTAGGAGCGTGTGTGTGACTCAGGTAATCCTAGGAGCGCGTGTGACTCAGGTAATCCTAGGAGCGTGTGTGTGACTCAGGTAATCCTAGGAGCGTGTGTGTGACTCAGGTAATCCTAGGAGCGTGTGGGACTCAGGTAATCCTAGGAGCGTGTGTGACTCAGGTAATCCTAGGAGCGCGTGTGACTCAGGTAATCCTAGGAGCGTGTGTGTGACTCAGGTAATCCTAGGAGCGTGTGTGACTAAGGTAATCCTAGGAGCGTGTGTGACTAAGGTAATCCTAGGAGCGTGTGTGACTCAGGTAATCCTAGGAGCGTGTGTGACTCAGGTAATCCTAGGAGCGTGTGTGATTAAGGTAATCCTAGGAGCGTGTGTGACTAAGGTAATCCTAGGAGCGTGTGTGACTCAGGTAATCCTAGGAGCGTGTGTGTGACTCAGGTAATCCTAGGAGCATGTGTGACTCAGGTAATCCTAGGAGCGTGTGTGACTCAGGTAATCCTAGGAGCGTGTGTCACGTTGTCAGCGATGGTGGTTGGAGCAGCGGTAGTTGGCACGGGTAATGATCGTTCAGTCGTTAACCCTCATCGTCAATAGCCACGCGTCGCAAACTACCCTGGTTCGTCACCCCCCCCCTCGTTAACCCCTCCTTCCCCCCCCGCCATCTCCTCCCAACTCGCCCCGTTGACCCCCCCCCCGCCCCTCTACCCCGTGACCTCCTGACCCCGCTAGTTAACCTCCACAGTTAATGGCTCAAGTTAACCCTGGTGGGTTCACTCCTGTAACTTAACCATTTAATTGACCCCACCTGCCCTCCTCCCCCCCCCCCCCTACACACACACACACACACACACACACACACACACAGTTGGATTAGCCGTAAACTTCGGGTCTGTTGAAGTTAACCCACCCAAGATTACCCCCCCCGTGACCCCCCCCGTGACCCCCCCGTGACCCCCCCCCCCGAGCAGCGGAGGCCGGAGGTCCCCCCCCGCCAGGCTGGACCCCCCCCCCCTCCACTCATCATGGCCTCGCGTTTTATCGTCTGCTTTTGTTTTATTATTTTCTTAATTGACCCTCGCGTGTCTAGCCGATAATTTGCCTTTACTCTTATAAATAATTTAATTCGTAGTGTGTGTGTGTGTGTGTGTGTGTGTATGTATGTGTCTGTCTGTCTGTGTGTGTGTATGTGTATGTGTTTGTGTGTGTGTGTGTGTGTGTGTGTGTGTGTGTGTATGTGTGTGTGTGTGTGTCTGTGTGTGTGTGTGTGTGTGTGTGTGTGTGTGTATGTGTCTGTCTGTCTGTGTGTGTGTATGTGTATGTGTTTGTGTGTGTGTATGTGTGTGTGTGTGTGTGTGTGTGTGTGTGTGTTGGGGTCACTATCCCAGCCACGTGACCTGGTCTACGTCACTGGGATACAAACGAGTGAGGTACAGTCTTCTGTACCCTGCTGTAACATACAACCCAGCGAGTCCTCACCTCCTCACACCTCTCACTCATCCCCCCTCACACCTCTCACTCCTCCCCCTCACAGCTCTCACTCCTCCCCCTCACAGCTCTCAATCCTCCCCCCTCCTCACAGCTCACACTCCTCTCCTCCTCACAGCTCTCACTCCTCTCCTCCTGCTCACAGCTCTCACTCCTCTCCCTCACAGCTCTCACTCCTCCCCCTCCTCACAGCTCTCCCTCCCCCCTCCTCACAGCTCTCACTCCTCCCCTCATTTGAGAACTTAACCCAACAAAAAGCGTGAGGTATCTTGCACAGACTGGGAAAACTCCTGATCATATTGGCCATTTAAATGACCAAAAAGACATTAAAGGCTTTTTATCCAGTAAGTTGGAGTTCAGAGGAGTTTGAACGTGTAGCCAAGCGGCGTTGCCTGGCCTCTCTCTCTCTCTCTCTCTCTCTCTCTCTCTCTCTCTCTCTCTCTCTCTCTCTCTCTCTCTCTCTCTCTCTCTCTCTCTCTTCCCAATTCGTATCATTTTGATTGCAGGTGATTCTTTCTTTTTCAATTTCTTTTTCTCTACCCTTATTTCCCTGTTTAAACTCTCGTGACCCCGTATTCATCCTTATTTCCATGTTTAAACTCTTATTTCCCTTTTAAAACTCTTATTACCCTGTTCTCATCCTTATTTCCCGTGTTTAAACTCTTATTTTCTTGTTTACATTCTTCATACTCTGTCTTTTTCCATATTTCCTCGTCTAGAATCGTATTCTCTTGTTAACACTCGCGCTACTCTTCACCTGAACCGATGCTCGTCAGTGTGTGTGTGTGTGTGTGTGTGTGTGTGTGTGTGTGTGTGTGTGTTTATATGTGTGTGTGTGTGTGTGTGTGTTACAGCGAGTACAGTCGTTACAGGAGCCATACCCTTCCCTCCTGGTGGACAGGTCATCTTGTCCGACCCTGTAGTTTGTAACAGGGGATGTTGATTTTCTTTCCCTGGCCCTACACTATGGACGAGATTACCATTGGGCCTTGTTAGGTCTTTGATCCTTAACTTTATTATCTCAAATCGTAGTTTGTAATCTGGGGTTTTGTTTATTATTTGTCCTTTATATGCCTTCATATTTCAGATACTTTTAACCAAGTCTTAACAAGCTAATTGGTTGGTTGGTTGTTTGGGCTGTAGGCTTATCCACCACCAATAGGGTCGTTAAACTCGTCAACGGCTAACTACCTCCACCAACCCAGATATCTGTAACAGCTTCTCCAGGTGTGTGTGGCCAGGTGTGTGTGGCCAGCCAGCTCATCATGCATGTGGCCCTTGGCTGGTCAGAGCCTGGGCCACCACCATGCAGACCTGCCGGGTCATGACCTGTATATACGTCAACACCTTACCTGGCCCCAGGGACGTGTGGCTGGTGGTGGGGTGAGGAGCGAGATCTCGTGTTCCATTCCGTAGCACGAACGTTCCGCGTCTCCTTCCCCGTACCACATGTTCCATTCCTACGTCCCCACCCCACCTCACCCTCACACTTTCCACACACACACAGTTTACATGTGTATTTGTTTATGGCCTAAACTTCACACTAAATACAGTTAATCTTTTGGAGGCCTTCCTCTCACTGTTGTTGTTCTTGTTATTGTTGTTGTTGTTGTTATCTGCCATTCATATTGTGCCCTAGAGCATATGTGTGGCACACACACACACACACACACACACACACACACACACACAAGGAGGGTCTTCCCTTGACCATGTTTGACCTCACTTATCTTATCTTGGATCGTTCATCTCTGAGTTGTAGAATTATCTACAACTATTCTTAATGTTTGTCTGCCCTCCGTTGCATAGGCGATCAAGTAACATGAGGAGGACTGGAACCAGTAACAGCATGAGTAACAGTAGCATTAGCATCAGTAACACCAGCAGCTGAGGTATCATTACCACAATCAACTACTGTAGCATTATGCTGCAGCAATGCTAGCATTATGCTGTAGCAATGCTAGCATTATGCTGTAGCAATGCTAGCATTATGCTGTAGCAATGCTAACATTATGCTGTAGCAATGCTAACATTATGCTGCAGCAATGCTAGCATTATGCTGTAGCAGTGCTAGCATTATGCTGTAGCAATGCTAGCATTATGTTGTAGCAGTGCTAACATTATGCTGCAGCAATGCTAGCATTATGCTGTAGCAATGCTAGCATTATGTTGTAACAATGCTAACATTATGCTGCAGGAATGCTAACATTATGCTGTAGCAATGCTAGCATTATGCTGTAGCAATGCTAACATTATGCTGCAGCAATGCTAACATTATGCTGTAGCAATGCTAACATTATGCTGCAGCAATGTTAACATTATGCTGTAGCAATGCTAACATTATGCTGTAGCAATGCTAACATTATGCTGTAGCAATGCTAACATTACACTGCAGCAATGCTCACGTAATCAGACTTAGTAAGAGCATCAGTAACACCAGCATTGACATACGTAACAGGAGTAACATCTGTCACAGCATCAGTAACAGGAGCGGCGGGAGCGGAGCCTGGAGTCATGCCGTATATAATGGGACGTCGTTATCAAAATATTGAAGCGCAGTTCGGCGTGTGCTGTTGCTCACAATGGGCCGGGGACGCCTTCGGCAACCCCCACCAACCAACAAAGAGCCATTTGACGTATTCCAGTTGGTGATCCGCCAGAGCGGGGCGTCCAAGGAGGTCAGAGCACTAAGCCGATCCGTCGGTCGTACGTCTGTCGAAGCTCCTCCGGAAATTCACGACCCAAAAAAAAAAATAGGAGAAAAGAATCGAGTTATGTGAAATGTATTCTTATGAAGACTGCGTTAGAGGAACGGCGGACACAAAGATCAGAACAGGAAACCTATGGGTCGTATTTCTAGGAAAGTTACCGTAGAAAAGGTATTGAAGTCTTGCTGGTTCTCTATTGTAGTCATATTGACGCTCCTACAGGAGCGAGAGCCTGGGGTCATGTCAGATCATAAAGTGTAAGGGACCAAGGGAGAGGCCTTGGGTGATGCCAGACCATTATGTATAAGGGGCAGCGGCCAGGGCCTGGGGTGATGCCAGACCATTAATTCTGAGGGACGTAAGGGAAGGAAGGGCCTCGGGTAATGTCAATAGACAAAAACCTGAGCCAAGAAATAGTGTCTCAGGTTACCCTGGCTGCTCGTGTTGCCCTCATCTTGGGAGACGAGACAGTCCATCATAGTGAGTGACATGTACAGAACATTTTTTCGAGCGAGTCGCAAGGTGGATCTTGGTCGTGAGTTCCAATGACGTTATATTCTGTAGGTGATGTTCATACGTCTACGTAATTCTATATTCGTTGTATCACTCACACAACCGGTACACAGTTCGTTGTATTAAGTGTGAACGTTCACAACACTGCTTTCCCCGAGGTGAAAAAGTTGCGTTTTGTAATTAATATATTTGATAATATGTACAAGTCAAATTTACTTTACTATTTTTGAAGTGATTGTGTTGTGTGTCATTTCACGATGATATGTTGCTGGTCTGTCGCGAGTAACTTCACATTTCATATACCTCCACACTCTAAATTCGTAATATATATATATATATATATATATATATATATATATATATATATATATATATATATATATATATGTATATATATCTTTCGTTCTTTCTTCTATCTCCCCTGATGATGTGATTATTAGATGAAAGTGCACTTGGGAACTCATCGTGTTTCATTTCCCCGTGGACTCATAGGAATATATATATATATATATATATATATATATATATATATATATATATATATATATATATATATATATATACTTAAAGGTTCTATTAATGACAGAAAGATGCATCAGTTCAGCAGCGAAATATTGATTTCTATTTACTAATAAGAATGAATATTAAGACAGACATTTAAAACCTGGCCTGGTGATGACCCAACTGAGAGGGCACAAACGACCTCTCTATTTTAATTGTCATTCCAGAACCTCCCTCATGGGGGGGGGGGTGCTTCCCCCTCCCTTTCCCCGCCCCCCCCCCAGACTGTCAGGGGTACATCCCTCCCCCAGAGACTGACGCACTGGAGTTGCCCACTGCAGTTTTGTTATGCAATCCACACATTTTATTCCACTGCTGATGAGCCAGAAATGATTGACATATTGTTGGGCTCCTGGTGGAAAAGAATATACGCCCTGGTGTTATAGGACGAGGGATATAAGAAATATATATATATATATATATATATATATATATATATATATATATATATATATATATATTTTTCATACTATTCGCCGTTTCCCGCGATAGCGAGGTAGCGTTAAGAACAGAGGATTGGGCCTTTTTTGGAATATCCTCACCTTGCCCCCTCTGTTCCTTCTTTTGGAAAATTAAAAAAAAAAAAAGAGAGGGGAGGATTTCCAGCCCCCCGCTCCCTCCCCTTTTAGTCGCCTTCTACGACACGCAGGGAATACGTGGGAAGTATTCTTAATCCCCTATCCCCAGGGATAATATATATATATATATATATATATATATATATATATATATATATATATATATATATATATGAAGTGTTTTAGATATCTGGGAGTGGATCTGGCAGCGGATGGAACCATGGAAGCGGAAGTGGATCATAGGGTGGGGGAGGGGGCGAAAATTCTGGGAGCCTTGAAGAATGTGTGGAAGTCGAGAACATTATCTCGGAAAGCAAAAATGGGTATGTTTGAAGGAATAGTGGTTCCAACAATGTTGTATGGTTGCGAGGCGTGGGCTATGGATAGAGTTGTGCGCAGGAGGATGGATGTGCTGGAAATGAGATGTTTGAGGACGATGTGTGGTGTGAGTTGGTTTGATCGAGTAAGTAACGTAAGGGTAAGAGAGATGTGTGGAAATAAAAAGAGCGTGGTTGAGAGAGCAGAAGAGGGTGTTTTGAAATGGTTTGGGCACATGGAGAGAATGAGTGAGGAAAGATTGGCCAAGAGGATATATGTGTCGGAGGTGGAGGGAAGGAGGAGAAGAGGGAGACCAAATTGGAGGTGGAAAGATGGAGTGAAAAAGATTTTGTGTGATCGGGGCCTGAACATGCAGGAGGGTGAAAGGAGGGCAAGGAATAGAGTGAATTGGAGCGATGTGGTATACCGGGGTTGACGTGCTGTCAGTGGATTAAATCAAGGCATGTGAAGCGTCTGGGGTAAATCATGGAAAGCTGTGTAGGTATGTATATTTGCGTGTGTGGACGTATGTATATACATGTGTATGGGGGTGGGTTGGGCCATTTCTTTCGTCTGTTTCCTTGCGCTACCTCGCAAACGCGGGAGACAGCGACAAAAAAAAAAAATATATATATATATATATATATATATATATATATATATATATATATATATATATATATATTGATTCCAGGAATTTTTGATGTTAGGGAGTCCCAATTTTACCCACGACCTCTTTCCAAGAACTGCCGTAGTCTAAAAGTGCGCTACTTACAGTAGCAGGGAAATGTGGGCTCCATTGCAGTGAGAATTTATTTGACGAGACTATACTCACAATGATATTGTCTCGCGGTGGGTGCTCTTACCAGCGGAGCCGGTAACACACACACACACACAAACACACACACACACACACGCGCGCGCACACACACGCACACACGTAGATAGATAATGGATAGATAAATAGATCTATATCATGTTCTAACATATGAAATCAGCGTCAACCATCTCACTACTATTCTTCCGCTGGGATCGAACCCAAGATTTTATATCGCTGGGCAAGAATGTTATATATCTCACACCACGTTTTCTGTGACCAGTGAGGTTCTCTCGTCACCTCAACGTGATCTCACTGATAATAGAAAACGTGCTCTGTGATGGATAGCTTTTTTTTTTTTTTTTTTTGGTCTAATCAAGTCGTTTTAATGGTCTTCATTCACGTGTAATTATCATTCAAATAATCCCGGGGTTCGAATCCCAGGGTGTGTCGTGGCGAGATGGTTCACATGGATACCATGTGAGGAGGTAGATGTTCTAGATTGAAATCGATGTATCACGGGAGTGGCTGGTAACACAGGGGTGGCTGGTGTCGATTCAGAGGGAAACATCATCACATCATCATCATCACCATCATCATCATCATCATCATCATCACCATCATCATCATCATCATCATCATCATCATCTTCATCATCATTATCATCTGGGCCGTCAGAGTCGACAGTGAGGCCTCTGTGAGTTCTCATTGATCACACAAACTGTGCTCTGAAATAGACAGCTTTTGTCCACTCGAGGCGGCACCACAGTCTTCTTCGGTCTCTGGTTGTCAGTCAATTGATCCTGGGTTCGATCCCGAGGCGCGTAGTGGTGATATAAAGTATTTATGTATCTATTTATTTATTTATTGTACTTTGTCGCTGTCTCCTGCGTTAGCGAGGTAGCGCAAGGAAACAGACGAAAGAATGGCCCAACCCACCTACATACACATATATATATATATATGCACGTCTACACACGCACATATACTTACCTATACATTTTGACGTATACATATATATACATACATAGACATATACATATATACACATGCACATAATAATTCATACTTGCTGCCTTTATTCATTTTCGTCGCCACCCCGCCACACATGAAATAGCATCCCCCCTCCCCCCGTGAGGTATCGCTGGGAAAAGACAACAAAGGCCACATTCGTTCACACTCAGTCTCTAGTTGTTATGAGTAATGCACCGAAACCACAGCTCCCTTTCCACATCCAGGCCCCACAAAACTTCCCATGCTTTACCCCAGACACTTCACATGCTCTGGTTCAATCCATTGACAGCACGTCCAGCCCGGTATACCACATCGTTCTAGTTAACTCTATTCCTTGCCCGCCTTTCACCCTCCTGCATGTTCAGGCCCCGATCGCTGAATATCTTTTTCACTCCATCCTTCCACCTCCAATTTGGTCTCCCACTTCTCCTCGTTCCCTCCACCTCTGACACATATATCCTCTTTGTCAATCTTTCCTCACTCATTCTCTCCATGTGACCAAACCATTTCAATACACCCTCTTCTACTCTCTCAACCACACTCTTTTTAATTACCACACATCTCTCTCACCCCTTCATTACTTACTCGATCAAACCACCTCACATCACATATTGCCCTTCAACATTTCATTTCCAACACATCCACCCTCCTCCACAAATCCTTATTTATACCCCATGCCTCGCATCTACACAACATCACTGGGACTACCATACCTTCAAATATACCCATTTTTACCCTCCAAGATAACGACCTCTCTTTCCACACATTCCTCACAGCCCACAGAACCTCGTCCCTTCCCTCACCCTATGACTCACTTCCGCTTCCATGGTTGCATTCGTTGCTAAGTGTACACCCAGATATCAAAACACTTCACTTCTTCCAAATTTTCTCCATTCAAACTTACATCCCAATTAACGTGTCCCACAACCTTACTGAACCTAATAACTTTGCTTTTATTCACATTTACTCCATTCACACACTTCCAAACTCAATCACCAACTTCTAAAGTTTCTCACTGGAATAAGCCAGCAGTGCTGTGTCATCAGCGAACAACAACTGACACTTCTCAGGCTCCCCCTTCGCCCTCTAGACTGCATACTCACCCCTCTCTCCAAGACCCTTGCATTTATCTCCCTCACCACCCATCCATAAACAGCCAAAGTGGCATCACACACCCTTAGAACCAATCATTCTCCTCTCTTCTTACTCACACACATGGCTTACTTACTTGATAAGAACTCTTACTTCTTCTAGCAGCTTACCTCGCCCACCATATATTTGTAAGACCTTTCATAAGGCATCTCCATCAAACCTCTCACGTGCTTTCTTCGCATCCATAAATGCTGCAGACAAATCCTTATTTTTCTCTAAGTATTTCTCACAGAAATTCTTTGAAGTAAACACCTGATCCACACATCCTCCACCACTCCCAAAACCATATTGTATAGTGCACTACAGTCAGAGCCAGCTCCCTATCCACAGCCAAGCCCCACAGATCACTGAGTGGTTTTACCGGAGTGATTCATATGCCCTGGGTAGGCTTTCTGATAGTGCGTCGCCCCCTGTATAAGACATCGCTCCAATTATCTCCATCCCATGCACGCCACTCACTCTCCTGCATGTTCGATACCTCAAAACTTTTTCTCATTCCATTATGGCAGTAGGCGGTAGGCAGCCTCCGTCCTGGGAATTATATGGTTATTGATACTACACGCTTTTGTCAATCCTGGGATTGTTGATGACGGCTGCACGGTAACTCAGCACTTCAGTGACTGTCAAGCGTCACTCCTTTGCTCCAAAAAGCTTTCTTTTCATTTTTTAACCCAGTCTTAGACAGCTGGCTTTTCCAGACCCCAGCTATACAGTGTGTCTCTCCGCCCCGCACTTGACGACTCCATCATTTTTTTTAACTCCCTCAAAGGCTCAGTCCTCTATGTTCTTAACGCTGCCTCGCTAACGTGGGAAATGGCGAATATGCATTATATGCATGAATTAACAGTCTCTCTCTCTCTCTCTCTCTCTCTCTCTCTCTCTCTCTCTCTCTCTCTCTCTCTCTCTCTCTCTCTCTGTGTATATATATATATATATAATGCTACATACAAATCCATTTGAAATACTTAGAAAAGCAAATGGATTTGTATGTAGCATTTATGGATCTGGAGAAGGCATATGATAGAGTTGATAGAGATGCTCTGTGGAAGGTATTAAGAATATATGGTGTGGGAGGCAAGTTGTTAGAAGCAGTGAAAAGTTTTTATCGAGGATGTAAGGCATGTGTACGTGTAGGAAGAGAGGAAAGTGATTGGTTCTCAGTGAATGTAGGTTTGCGGCAGGGGTGTGTGATGTCTCCATGGTTGTTTAATTTGTTTATGGATGGGGTTGTTAGGGAGGTAAATGCAAGAGTCTTGGAAAGAGGGGCAAGTATGAAGTCTGTTGGGGATGAGAGAGCTTGGGAAGTGAGTCAGTTGTTGTTCGCTGATGATACAGCACTGGTGGCGGATTCATGTGAGAAACTGCAGAAGCTGGTGACGGAGTTTGGTAAAGTGTGTGGAAGAAGAAAGTTAAGAGTAAATGTGAATAAGAGCAAGGTTATTAGGTACAGTAGGGTTGAGGGTCAAGTCAATTGGGAGGTGAGTTTGAATGGAGAAAAACTGGAGGAAGTGAAGTGTTTTAGATATCTGGGAGTGGATCTGTCAGCGGATGGAACCATGGAAGCGGAAGTGGATCATAGGGTGGGGGAGGGGGCGAAAATTTTGGGAGCCTTGAAAAATGTGTGGAAGTCGAGAACATTATCCCGGAAAGCAAAAATGGGTATGTTTGAAGGAATAGTGGTTCCAACAATGTTGTATGGTTGCGAAGCGTGGGCTATGGATAGAGTTGTTCGCAGGAGGATGGATGTGCTGGAAATGAGATGTTTGAGGACAATGTGTGGTGTGAGGTGGTTTGATCGAGTAAGTAACGTAAGGGTAAGAGAGATGTGTGGAAATAAAAAGAGCGTGGTTGAGAGAGCAGAAGAGGGTGTTTTGAAATGGTTTGGGCACATGGAGAGAATGAGTGAGGAAAGATTGACCAAGAGGATATATGTGTCGGAGGTGGAGGGAACGAGGAGAAGAGGGAGACCAAATTGGAGGTGGAAAGAGGAGTGAAAAAGTTTTTTGTGTGAGGGGGCCCTAACATGCGGGAAAGGTGAAAGGAGGGAAGGAATAGAGTGAATTGGAACGAGGGGTTTATCCCGGGGTTGACGTTTGTCGTGGATTGAATCGGGGATGTGGCGTTGGGGTAAACCAGGGAAAGCTGTGTGGTATGTTATTTGCGTGTGGGACGTATGTATATACATGTGTATGGGGGGGGTTGGGCCATTTTTTTTCGTTTTTTCCCTTGCGCTCCCTGCAAAGCGGGAGACAGCGAAAAAAAAAAAAAAAAAAAAAATTTTTTTAATATAATATTTATATATATATATATATATATTTTTTTTTTTTTTTTTTTTTTTTTTTTTTTTTTTAAAAAAAAAAATATATTTTAAAAATTTTATTTTTTTTTTTTTTTTCCAGGAATTTTTAATGTTGGGAGCCCCCAATTTTACCCCGCCTTTTTCCCAGAACTCCCGTAGTCAAAAATTTTGGCTACTTACAGTAGGGGAAATGTGGGCCCCATTGCAGTGGAATTTATTTGACGGATATATCAAATGTATTGTTCGCGGTGGGTGCCTTCCAGCGGAGCCGGAAAACACCCCACACACACAAAAAACACACACACCACACACGGGGGGGGGTAGATAATGGATAGATAAATAGATCTATATCATGTTTAAATATGAAATCAGCGCAACATCTCACACTATTCTTCCGTGGGTCGAACCCAATTTTTATATCGCTGGGCAAGAATGTTTATATATCTCACACCCGTTTTCTGTGCCCAGTGGGGTTCTTCGTCACCTAAACGTGATCTCATGATAAAAAAAACGTGGCCTTGATGGATAGGCTTTTTTTTTTTTTTTTTTCTAATCAAGTCGTTTTAAGGGTTTTCATTCCGTGTATTACATTCAAATAACCGGGGTTCAAACCCCAGGGTGTTTTTGGGAGGGGGGTTTTGGTGGGGGTTGGCAGTTTGGTTCACAGGGGGGAAAACCGGGGGGTGGTGGGGTTTTTGGGGGGAAAATTTGTTCTAATTTTTAAACCCAATTATCACCCAATTTCCTTTTAACAAAAAAATTTTTTTTTTTCCCCCCTTTCCCAATTTTCCCAAAAAAAAAACCATCCCATCACATCATCATCACCCCATCATCATCACCCCTTCTTTTCATCATCATCATCATCTTCCCATCTTTTCATCATCATCTTTCATCTTCATCACCCCATTATCATTTTTTTGGGCCCGTCAGAGCACAGTGGGCCTTGTGAGTTTCATTGATCCCCAAAAAACTGTGCTCTGAAATAGACAGCTTTTGCCACTCGGGGCGGCCCCACAGTTTCTTCGGTCTCTGGTTGTCGTCAATTGATCCTGGGTTCGATCCCGAGGCGCGTTTCGTGGTGTTTATAAAGTATTTATGTATCTATTTATTATTTATGTACTTTGTCCTGTCCCTGGTTAGCGAGGTGCGCAAGGGGAAACAACGAAAGAATGGCCCCCCCCTACATAACTTATTAAAATATATGCACGTCTCAACGCACATATACTTCCCTATACATTTTGACGTTTTACATTTTTATACATACATAGATTTTATACATATATACACATGCCATAAAAATTTATACTTGCTCCCTTTATTCATTTTCGTCGCCCCCCCGCCACCTGAAATAGCATCCCCCCCTCCCCCCGTGAGGTATCGCTGGGAAAAGCAAAAAAGGCCACATTCGTTCACACTCGTCTCTAGTTGTTTGAGAAATGCACCGAAACCACAGCTCCCTTTCCAATCCGGCCCCCAAAAACTTCCCATGCTTTTCCCCAGACACTTCACATGCTCTGGGTTTAAACCATTCAGCAGTCCCGCCCGGTATACCACATGTTTTTTGTTAACTCTATTCCTTCCCGCCTTTCACCTCCTGATGTTCGGCCCCGATCGCTGAATATCTTTTTCATCCATCCTTCCCCCTCCAATTTGGTCTCCATTCTCCCCGTTCCCTCCACCTCTGACCAAAATATCCTCTTGTCAATCTTTCCCCACTCATTCTCTCCATGTGACCAAACCATTTCAATACACCTCCTCTCTCTCAACCCCCACTCTTTTTAATTACCCACACTCTCTCACCCCCTTTATTACTTACTCGATCAAACCCCCTCCATACTATTGCCCTTCAACATTTTATTTCCAACACTCCACCCTCCCCCACAAATCCTTATTTATACCCATGCCTCGCCTTTCACAACATCACGGGATACCTACCCTTTAAATATACCCTTTTTACCCTCCAAGATAACGACCCCTCTTTCCCACATTCCCCACAGCCCACAGAACCTCGTCCTTCCCTACCCTATGACTCATTCCGCTTCCATGGTTGCATTGTTGCTAAGTGTACACCCAGATATCAAAAAACTTCACTTCTTCCAAATTTTCTCCATTCAAACTTAATCCCAATTAAAGTGTCCCCAACCCTTTCTGAACCCTTTAAATTTTCTTTTATTCCATTTACTCCTTTTCACCTTCCAAAAATCAATCACCCAACTTCTAAGTTTCTCACTGGAATAAGCCCCGCAGTGCTGTGTCATCAGCGAACAACAACTGCACTTCTCAGGTCCCCCCTTTGCCCTTAGACTGCTACTCACCCCCCTCTCCAAGCCTTGATTTTTCTCCCTCACCACCCCCCCATAAAAAGCCAAAGTGGCATCACACCCCTTAGAAACCAATATTCTCCCCTTTTTCTTACTCACAAATGGCTTACTTTCTTGATAAAAACTCTTTCTTTTCTAGCAGTTACCCCACCCCCAATTTTGTAAACCTTTATAAAAGGGATCTCCATCAACCTTCACGTGCTTTCTTCGCATCCATAAATGCTGCAAAACAAATCTTATTTTTCTCTAAGTATTTCTCACAGAAATTCTTTGAAGTAAACACCTGTCCACAATCCTCCACCCTCCCCAAAACCTATTTTATAGTGCCTACAGTCAGAGCCACTCCCTATCCCAGCC
>NC_092261.1:26652331-26654831 GCF_036320965.1 Panulirus ornatus
AATGCTTGCTAATTTACTGCAACTCTTATATTTATATAGCTTGAGTTTTTTATTAACTTCTAATATTTTCTGCTTACTTCTATAACGCATAAAACATATCTAGCTATTTGCTCTAAAGCTAGCTGTTTTTAGTGGCTCTTGGAATTCTGAGCTTTAACATTGTATGCAGGCTTCTTTCTCTTTTTAATTGTACTGCTATGCTCTTAACTATTATGCTCCTCTATCTTACCAGCGGAGCCGGTAACACACACACACACACACACACACACACACACCACACACGTAGTAGATAATGGATAGATAAATAGATCTATATCATGTTCTAACATATGAAATCAGCGTCACCACTCACACTATTCTTCCGCTGGGATCGAACCCAAGATTATATCGCTGGGCAAGAATGTTATATATCTCACACCACGTTTTCTGTGACCAGTGAGGTTCTCTCGTCACCTCAACGTGATCTCACTGATAATAGAAAACGTGCTCTGTGATGGATAGCTTTTTTTTTTTTTTTTTTGGTCTAATCAAGTCGTTTTAATGGTCTTCATTCACGTGTAATTATCATTCAAATAATCCCGGGGTTCGAATCCCAGGTGTGTCGTGGCGAGATGGTTCACATGGATACCATGTGAGGAGGTAGATGTTCTAGATTGAAATCGATGTATCACGAGGTGCTGGTAACACAGGGGTGGCTGGTGTCGATTCAGAGGGAAACATCATCACATCATCATCATCATCATCACCATCATCACATCATCATCATCATCACCATCATCATCATCATCATCATCATCATCATCTTCATCATCATTATCATCTGGGCCGTCAGAGTCGACAGTGAGGCCTCTGTGAGTTTCTCATTGATCACACAAAACTGTGCTCTGAAATAGACAGCTTTTGTCCACTCGAGGCGGCACCACAGTCTTCTTCGGTCTCTGGTTGTCAGTCAATTGATCCTGGGTTCGATCCCGAGGCGCGTAGTGTGATATAAGTATTTAGTATCTATTTATATAATTATTGTACTTTGTCGCTGTCTCCTGCGTTAGCGAGGTAGCGCAAGGAAACAGACGAAAGAATGGCCCAACCCACCTACATACACATATATATATATATATGCACGTCTACACACGCACATATACTTACCTATACATTTTGACGTATACATATATATACATACATAGACATATACATATATACACATGCACATAATAATTCATACTTGCTGCCTTTATTCATTTTCGGTCGCCAACCTTCCAACCGCCCACACATGGAAATAGCATCCCCCCTCCCCCCGTGAGGTATCGCTGGGAAAAGACAACAAAGGCCACATTCGTTCACACTCAGTCTCTAGTTGTTATGAGTAATGCACCGAAACCACAGCTCCCTTTCCACATCCAGGCCCCACAAAACTTCCCATGCTTTACCCCAGACACTTCACATGCTCTGGTTCAATCCATTGACAGCACGTCCAGCCCGGTATACCACATCGTTCTAGTTAACTCTATTCCTTGCCCGCCTTTCACCCTCCTGCATGTTCAGGCCCCGATCGCTGAATATCTTTTTCACTCCATCCTTCCACCTCCAATTTGGTCTCCCACTTCTCTCGTTCCCTCCACCTCTGACACATATATCCTCTTGTCAATCTTTCCTCACTCATTCTCTCCATGTGACCAAACCATTTCAATACACCCTCTTCTACTCTCTCAACCACACTCTTTTTAATTACCACACATCTCTCTCACCCCTTCATTACTTACTCGATCAAACCACCTCACATCACATATTGCCCTTCAACATTTCATTTCCAACACATCCACCCTCCTCCACAAATCCTTATTTATACCCATGCCTCGCAACTACACAACATCACTGGGACTACCATACCTTCAAATATACCCATTTTTACCCTCCAAGATAACGACCTCTCTTTCCACACATTCCTCACAGCCCACAGAACCTCGTCCCTTCCCTCACCCTATGACTCACTTCCGCTTCCATGGTTGCATTCGTTGCTAAGTGTACACCCAGATATCAAAACACTTCACTTCTTCCAAATTTTCTCCATTCAAACTTACATCCCAATTAACGTGTCCCACAACCTTACTGAACCTAATAACTTTTGCTTTTATTCACATTTACTCCATTTCCAAAACTTTGACTTGGCAAAATCCAAACTCAATCACCAACTTCTAAAGTTTCTCACTGGAATAAGCCAGCAGTGCTGTGTCATCAGCGAACAACAACTGACACTTCTCAGGCTCCCCCTTCGCCCTCTAGACTGCATACTCACCCCTCTCTCCAAGACCTTGCATTTATCTCCCTCACCACCCATCCATAAACAGCCAAAGTGGCATCACACACCCTTAGAACCAATCATTCTCCTCTCTTCTTACTCACACACATGGCTTACTTACTTGATAAGACTCTTACTTCTTCTAGCAGCTTTACCTCGCCCACCATATATTTGTAAGACCTTTCATAAGGCATCTCCATCAAA
>NC_092261.1:26662331-26674831 GCF_036320965.1 Panulirus ornatus
CGACCATTCCCCTTAAGCCAGACCTTGTTACGACTTCGCCCGGCCATGCCTCCTCCCACGCCCACCGCGACCCACGCCCCATACATCCGCCTCTCACACTCAACACATAAAACACAACAGCTGTCCTACCACTTACCGTGCCCACTCCGCCTCCCACTCTGTGTATCCCGCCCACCCCTGTGTGTCCCGCCCACCTCTGTGTGTCCCGCCCACCTCTGTGTGTCCCTCCCACCTCTGTGTGTCCCGCCCACCTCTGTGTATCCCGCCTACCTTCGTGTATCCTGCCTATCTCTGAGAGCCACTCCCCGCCCCCCATCCACCTTCCCACCTGTAAACGTGACCTACCCATACCCCAGCAAGCACCTCCACGCATGTAGGAGGTCTGCATGATCAGGTCCTCTCCTGCAGTAGTGACTGACTCATGGACGCCCTTAGGGCCACCACGTCCCTCACCTGCCTTACCCTGCCACCCTTCATTACGTCTCCCCTCCCCTTCACCCCCGGAAAATCTCCTCACCCTCCCTCCTTCCCTTCTCTCTTCTTCCTTCCCTTCGTCCCTTACTGTACCCTTACACCAGCTGGCGAGGTCAGGTCAGGCGTCCGGTCACGGTGCCCTTACCAGTGACCCTGTACCAGGTAGGTACCGGTAGAGGGCAGGTTGCCCACCTCGCCAGGGGCTCCCCGTACACTGCAGATGCCACTGTGGCGGGAACTTCGTCTCTCCAGTGGAGTGACACAGGGGAGAGGAAGTACAGATCCATTTTTCCGTACCCGGTGGTACAGTGACAGGTATTTATCTGTGTAGATAAAGCATGTATCCCCTCCTGCGGGTGTGTGTACGTGGGTGAACCAACACGGAGAGGACTTCCACAGGCTAGAGAGAGAGAGAGAGAGAGAGAGAGAAGTGGTAGGGAGTTAATAATGATATTGGGAAGAGGAGTAGCGAGGGAGGGGAGGGATATGGGTGCAGGCAGGCGAGGTGCAGTGTGGAGGGAATGTTGTAGGATCACTGGAGGCGAGAGTAGTGATGGTGAGAGAAATAGTGAGGATGGTGAGCATGCAACATGAGGGGAGGGAAGGGAAGGGAAGGCAAGGGGAAGGGAAGCTTGATTTAAAAGCCAGAAGAAAAAACAGAAGCTGATATCGATCGTGGAGGCCTCGATGTCTCGTCTTATCTGTCAAGATGAGTGAGAGGATTTGGGCGCAACTCACTTCCTCGTGGAGAAATATCCTCAGGACTTGGGAAATCCTGTGTTGTAGAAGGTCAACAGTTTGGAAAATGGAAGTCTGGGACCAAGAAACAGATGAAGGTCAAAGATTTCTGCACTGAGGTCTGGGATATATTGATCTTGGGAAACAAGGTTTCTCTTTATATATATATATATATATATATATATATATATATATATATATATATATATATATATATATATATATATATATTTATATATATATATATATATATATATATATATATATATATCATAAAAAAATGTTAGTGTTGAGGATGCACTGCGAGTGTTAACGAAAAGTTGCGTTTTTCTTTGTGAAATCATTGCACAGATGTTGACTACGTTGGATATTGCAAGGTCGGTGTGTTTCCTCCATCAGTGTGCGGTGGCTATGTGGTCCGAGTTGGTGGAAGGCAGCGACACGCTATGTGGTCCGAGTTGGTGGAAGGCAGCGACACGCTATGTGGTCCGAGTTGGTGGAAGGCAGCGACACTTGGAGGTTTATATATAGATAAGGGTAGAGTGATGTTGTGGAGTATGATGTCTTCATTGTAGTTCTCGGAGGAAATTTTGAGGAATGTAAACGAAAGGGGAT
This sequence comes from Panulirus ornatus, assembly GCF_036320965.1. Lineage (NCBI taxonomy): Eukaryota > Metazoa > Arthropoda > Malacostraca > Decapoda > Palinuridae > Panulirus > Panulirus ornatus. The sequence continues at coordinate 26,664,159 of NC_092261.1, forward strand.
AAGGGCCAGAGCAGTGCCTTAGACCTGCTCCACATTCATGGGGATAAAGGCAAGAGGGGACCCTTAAACCACTCCAACATTCATGGGAATATAGTCAAACCGTGGTCCGTCTGCTGTGTTGACTGTAAAAGGAAGACCACACAAAAGGAAGAATTTTGGCCAGCAAGATGGCCAGGGCCACGAGGAAAGGTCTGGCCAGGGCCACGAGGAAAGGCCTGGCCAGGACCACGAGGAAAGGTCTGGCCAAGGCCACGAGGAAAGGTCTGGCCAAGGCCACGAGGAAAGGTCTGGCCAGGACCACGAGGAAAGGCCTGGCCGGGACCACGAGGAAAGGCCTGGCCAGGACCACGAGGAAAGGTATGGCCAGGACCACGAGGAAAGGTATGGCCAAGGCCACGAGGAAAGGCTTGGCCAGGACCACAAGGAAAGGTCTGGCCAGGGCCATAAAGAAAGGCCTTCAGTGATACTTGAGACAAACAAACTATATCATGAAACTCTTATTTATGTTCAATTGGCCAAGAATGGTGTTAATAGTTGCCATGATGTGTGGAAACAGATGAAGGCTTTTCCTGAAGCCTTTTCCTGTGTAGTCTGGTGCTGATCGGAGTAACTTCATCCTTAAAGAAGTCTGTCAGAGCTGATGTCATGCTTACTGGTGTGGTTAGACTTGATACAGTAGTGTGAGGACAGTGGTAAAGACAACATGAACCATCTCCAGTCCCCCAGCTGACAGAGCCACCTGCTCTTGGATCACATCCTTCCTGTACACAGACCTTCCCAAGCATCACCAACCCCCACCCTCCACCCACCTCCACCCCACCATCCATGCCAACATCCCCCTGTGCTCTCCCACCACGTTTTCTACGTTTATCCTCAACTTCCTCAACTACAGTGTCATAGTTGTGGCTAACATAGATGTGGCTAGCATAGATGTGGCTAGCATAGATGTGGCTAACATAGGTGTAGCTAGCTTAAACTACTGTGGCTATCTTAGATTTGGCTAGCATAGATGTGGCTAGCATAGATGTGGCTAACATAGGTGTGGCTAGCTTAGACTACTGTGGCTATCTTAGATTTGGCTTGCATAGATGTGGCTAGCATAGATGTTGCTAACATAGGTGTGGCTTGCTTAGATTATTGTGGCTATCATAGATGTGACTAGCATAGATGTGGCTAACATAGATGTGGCTAGCATAGATGTGGCTAGCATAGATGTGGCTAGCATAGATGTGGCTAGCATAGATGTGGCTAGCATAGATGTGGCTAACATAGATGTGGCTAGCATAGATGTGGCTAGCATAGGTGTGGCTAACATAGATGTGGCTAGCATAGATGTGGCTAACATAGATGTGGCTAGCATAGGTGTGGCTAACATAGATGTGGCTAGCATAGATGTGGCTAACATAGATGTGGCTAGCATAGGTGTGGCTAACATAGATGTGGCTAGCATAGATGTGGCTAGCATAGATGTGGCTAACATAGATGTGGCTAGCATAGATGTGGCTAGCATAGATGTGGCTAGCATAGATGTGGCTAGCATAGATGTGGCTAGCATAGGTGTGGCTAACATAGATGTGGCTAGCATAGATGTGGCTAGCATAGGTGTGGCTAACATAGATGTGGCTAGCATAGATGTGGCTAACATAGATGTGGCTAGCATAGGTGTGGCTAACATAGATGTGGCTAGCATAGATGTGGCTAACATAGATGTGGCTAGCATAGATGTGGCTAGCATAGGTGTGGCTAACATAGATGTGGCTAGCATAGATGTGGCTAACATAGATGTGGCTAGCATAGATGTGGCTAGCATAGATGTGGCTAACATAGATGTGGCTAGCATAGATGTGGCTAACATAGATGTGGCTAACATAGATGTGGCTAGCATAGATGTGGCTAACATAGATGTGGCTAACATAGATGTGGCTAACATAGATGTGGCTAACATAGATGTGGCTAGCATAGATGTGGCTAGCATAGATGTGGCTAGCATAGGTGTGGCTAACATAGATGTGGCTAACATAGATGTGGCTAGCATAGATGTGGCTAGCATAGGTGTGGCTAACATAGATGTGGCTAACATAGATGTGGCTAGCATAGATGTGGCTAACATAGATGTGGCTAGCATAGATGTGGCTAACATAGATGTGGCTAGCATAGATGTGGCTAGCATAGATGTGGCTAACATAGATGTGGCTAGCATAGGTGTGGCTAACATAGATGTGGCTAGCATAGATGTGGCTAACATAGATGTGGCTAGCATAGATGTGGCTAGCATAGATGTGGCTAGCATAGGTGTGGCTAACATAGATGTGGCTAACATAGATGTGGCTAGCATAGATGTGGCTAACATAGATGTGGCTAACATAGATGTGGCTAGCATAGATGTGGCTAACATAGATGTGGCTAGCATAGATGTGGCTAGCATAGATGTGGCTAGCATAGGTGTGGCTAACATAGATGTGGCTAGCATAGATGTGGCTAACATAGATGTGGCTAACATAGATGTGGCTAGCATAGGTGTGGCTAACATAGATGTGGCTAGCATAGATGTGGCTAACATAGATGTGGCTAGCATAGATGTGGCTAGCATAGATGTGGCTAACATAGATGTGGCTAGCATAGATGTGGCTAGCATAGGTGTGGCTAACATAGATGTGGCTAGCATAGATGTGGCTAACATAGATGTGGCTAGCATAGATGTGGCTAGCATAGATGTGGCTAGCATAGATGTGGCTAACATAGATGTGGCTAGCATAGATGTGGCTAACATAGATGTGGCTAGCATAGATGTGGCTAACATAGATGTGGCTAGCATAGATGTGGCTAGCATAGATGTGGCTAGCATAGATGTGGCTAGCATAGATGTGGCTAACATAGATGTGGCTAGCATAGATGTGGCTAACATAGATGTGGCTAACATAGATGTGGCTAACATAGATGTGGCTAGCATAGATGTGGCTAACATAGATGTGGCTAGCATAGGTGTGGCTAACATAGATGTGGCTAGCATAGATGTGGCTAGCATAGGTGTGGCTAACATAGATGTGGCTAGCATAGATGTGGCTAGCATAGGTGTGGCTAACATAGATGTGGCTAGCATAGGTGTGGCTAACATAGATGTGGCTAGCATAGATGTGGCTAGCATAGGTGTGGCTAACATAGATGTGGCTAACATAGATGTGGCTAGCATAGATGTGGCTAACATAGATGTGGCTAGCATAGATGTGGCTAGCATAGATGTGGCTAGCATAGATGTGGCTAGCATAGGTGTGGCTAACATAGATGTGGCTAGCATAGGTGTGGCTAACATAGATGTGGCTAACATAGATGTGGCTAACATAGATGTGGCTAGCATAGATGTGGCTAACATAGATGTGGCTAGCATAGATGTGGCTAGCATAGGTGTGGCTAACATAGATGTGGCTAGCATAGATGTGGCTAGCATAGATGTGGCTAACATAGATGTGGCTAGCATAGGTGTGGCTAACATAGATGTGGCTAGCATAGATGTGGCTAACATAGATGTGGCTAGCATAGATGTGGCTAACATAGATGTGGCTAGCATAGGTGTGGCTAACATAGATGTGGCTAGCATAGATGTGGCTAGCATAGGTGTGGCTAACATAGATGTGGCTAGCATAGATGTGGCTAGCATAGGTGTGGCTAACATAGATGTGGCTAGCATAGGTGTGGCTAACATAGATGTGGCTAGCATAGATGTGGCTAGCATAGGTGTGGCTAACATAGATGTGGCTAGCATAGATGTGGCTAGCATAGGTGTGGCTAACATAGATGTGGCTAACATAGATGTGGCTAGCATAGATGTGGCTAACATAGATGTGGCTAGCATAGATGTGGCTAGCATAGATGTGGCTAGCATAGATGTGGCTAGCATAGATGTGGCTAGCATAGATGTGGCTAGCATAGATGTGGCTAACATAGATGTGGCTAGCATAGGTGTGGCTAACATAGATGTGGCTAGCATAGATGTGGCTAGCATAGATGTGGCTAGCATAGGTGTGGCTAACATAGATGTGGCTAGCATAGGTGTGGCTAACATAGATGTGGCTAGCATAGATGTGGCTAGCATAGGTGTGGCTAACATAGATGTGGCTAGCATAGATGTGGCTAACATAGATGTGGCTAGCATAGGTGTGGCTAACATAGATGTGGCTAGCATAGGTGTGGCTAACATAGATGTGGCTAACATAGATGTGGCTAGCATAGGTGTGGCTAACATAGATGTGGCTAACATAGATGTGGCTAGCATAGGTGTGGCTAACATAGATGTGGCTAGCATAGATGTGGCTAGCATAGGTGTGGCTAACATAGATGTGGCTAGCATAGATGTGGCTAGCATAGGTGTGGCTAACATAGATGTGGCTAGCATAGATGTGGCTAGCATAGATGTGGCTAACATAGATGTGGCTAGCATAGATGTGGCTAACATAGATGTGGCTAGCATAGATGTGGCTAGCATAGGTGTGGCTAACATAGATGTGGCTAGCATAGATGTGGCTAGCATAGGTGTGGCTAACATAGATGTGGCTAGCATAGATGTGGCTAACATAGATGTGGCTAGCATAGGTGTGGCTAACATAGATGTGGCTAGCATAGGTGTGGCTAACATAGATGTGGCTAGCATAGGTGTGGCTAACATAGATGTGGCTAGCATAGGTGTGGCTAACATAGATGTGGCTAGCATAGATGTGGCTAGCATAGGTGTGGCTAACATAGATGTGGCTAGCATAGGTGTGGCTAACATAGATGTGGCTAGCATAGATGTGGCTAACATAGATGTGGCTAGCATAGGTGTGGCTAACATAGATGTGGCTAGCATAGGTGTGGCTAACATAGATGTGGCTAGCATAGGTGTGGCTAACATAGATGTGGCTAGCATAGATGTGGCTAGCATAGATGTGGCTAACATAGATGTGGCTAGCATAGATGTGGCTAGCATAGATGTGGCTAGCATAGATGTGGCTAACATAGATGTGGCTAACATAGATGTGGCTAGCATAGATGTGGCTAACATAGATGTGGCTAACATAGATGTGGCTAGCATAGATGTGGCTAACATAGATGTGGCTAGCATAGATGTGGCTAGCATAGATGTGGCTAGCATAGATGTGGCTAGCATAGATGTGGCTAGCATAGGTGTGGCTAACATAGATGTGGCTAACATAGATGTGGCTAACATAGATGTGGCTAACATAGATGTGGCTAGCATAGATGTGGCTAGCATAGATGTGGCTAACATAGATGTGGCTAACATAGATGTGGCTAGCATAGGTGTGGCTAACATAGATGTGGCTAGCATAGGTGTGGCTAACATAGATGTGGCTAGCATAGATGTGGCTAGCATAGATGTGGCTAGCATAGATGTGGCTAGCATAGGTGTGGCTAACATAGATGTGGCTAGCATAGGTGTGGCTAACATAGATGTGGCTAGCATAGGTGTGGCTAACATAGATGTGGCTAGCATAGGTGTGGCTAACATAGATGTGGCTAGCATAGGTGTGGCTAACATAGATGTGGCTAGCATAGATGTGGCTAACATAGATGTGGCTAGCATAGATGTGGCTAGCATAGATGTGGCTAACATAGATGTGGCTAGCATAGGTGTGGCTAACATAGATGTGGCTAGCATAGATGTGGCTAGCATAGGTGTGGCTAACATAGATGTGGCTAGCATAGGTGTGGCTAACATAGATGTGGCTAGCATAGATGTGGCTAACATAGATGTGGCTAGCATAGATGTGGCTAGCATAGATGTGGCTAGCATAGGTGTGGCTAACATAGATGTGGCTAGCATAGGTGTGGCTAACATAGATGTGGCTAGCATAGGTGTGGCTAACATAGATGTGGCTAACATAGATGTGGCTAACATAGATGTGGCTAGCATAGGTGTGGCTAACATAGATGTGGCTAACATAGATGTGGCTAACATAGATGTGGCTAGCATAGATGTGGCTAGCATAGATGTGGCTAACATAGATGTGGCTAACATAGATGTGGCTAACATAGATGTGGCTAACATAGATGTGGCTAGCATAGATGTGGCTAACATAGATGTGGCTAGCATAGATGTGGCTAACATAGATGTGGCTAGCATAGATGTGGCTAACATAGATGTGGCTAGCATAGATGTGGCTAGCATAGGTGTGGCTAACATAGATGTGGCTAGCATAGATGTGGCTAACATAGATGTGGCTAGCATAGATGTGGCTAGCATAGATGTGGCTAACATAGATGTGGCTAGCATAGGTGTGGCTAACATAGATGTGGCTAACATAGATGTGGCTAGCATAGATGTGGCTAACATAGATGTGGCTAGCATAGGTGTGGCTAACATAGATGTGGCTAACATAGATGTGGCTAGCATAGGTGTGGCTAACATAGATGTGGCTAACATAGATGTGGCTAGCATAGGTGTGGCTAACATAGATGTGGCTAACATAGATGTGGCTAGCATAGGTGTGGCTAACATAGATGTGGCTAGCATAGGTGTGGCTAACATAGATGTGGCTAACATAGATGTGGCTAACATAGATGTGGCTAGCATAGGTGTGGCTAACATAGATGTGGCTAACATAGATGTGGCTAACATAGATGTGGCTAACATAGATGTGGCTAACATAGATGTGGCTAGCATAGGTGTGGCTAACATAGATGTGGCTAACATAGATGTGGCTAACATAGATGTGGCTAGCATAGGTGTGGCTAACATAGATGTGGCTAGCATAGATGTGGCTAACATAGATGTGGCTAGCATAGGTGTGGCTAACATAGATGTGGCTAACATAGATGTGGCTAACATAGATGTGGCTAGCATAGGTGTGGCTAACATAGATGTGGCTAGCATAGATGTGGCTAGCATAGATGTGGCTAACATAGATGTGGCTAGCATAGGTGTGGCTAACATAGATGTGGCTAACATAGATGTGGCTAGCATAGATGTGGCTAACATAGATGTGGCTAGCATAGATGTGGCTAACATAGATGTGGCTAGCATAGATGTGGCTAGCATAGATGTGGCTAACATAGATGTGGCTAGCATAGGTGTGGCTAACATAGATGTGGCTAGCATAGATGTGGCTAACATAGATGTGGCTAGCATAGATGTGGCTAGCATAGATGTGGCTAGCATAGATGTGGCTAACATAGATGTGGCTAACATAGATGTGGCTAGCATAGATGTGGCTAACATAGATGTGGCTAGCATAGATGTGGCTAGCATAGATGTGGCTAACATAGATGTGGCTAACATAGATGTGGCTAGCATAGGTGTGGCTAACATAGATGTGGCTAACATAGATGTGGCTAGCATAGATGTGGCTAGCATAGATGTGGCTAGCATAGGTGTGGCTAACATAGATGTGGCTAACATAGATGTGGCTAACATAGATGTGGCTAGCATAGATGTGGCTAGCATAGATGTGGCTAACATAGATGTGGCTAGCATAGATGTGGCTAACATAGATGTGGCTAACATAGATGTGGCTAGCATAGATGTGGCTAACATAGATGTGGCTAACATAGATGTGGCTAGCATAGATGTGGCTAGCATAGATGTGGCTAACATAGATGTGGCTAACATAGATGTGGCTAGCATAGATGTGGCTAACATAGATGTGGCTAACATAGATGTGGCTAGCATAGATGTGGCTAGCATAGATGTGGCTAACATAGATGTGGCTAACATAGATCTCTCTCTCTCTCTCTCTCTCTCTCTCTCTTCTCTCTCTCTCTCTCTCTCTCTCTCTCTCAATATATACACTTTCCTTCATTTACTCTGTATTGACTTCCTTCCTGTTTCTTCTCTGTTTTCATGTTTTTTTATGAGTGTAATTATTCTGTGTCTGTCTTCACTTGCATGGCCAACCATATCCTCCTGTCCCACACAGTCCCTCACCTCCTGTCCCACACAGTCCCTCACCTCCTGTCCCACACAGTCCACCTCCTGTCCCACAGAGTCCACCTCCTGTCCCACACAGTTCACCTCCTATCCCACACAGTCCCTCACCTCCTGTCCCACAGAGTCCACCTCCTGTCCCAGACAGTCCACCTCCTATCCCACACAGTCCCTCACCTCCTGTCCCACAGAGTCCACCTCCTGTCCCACACAGTCCCTCACCTCCTGTTCCACACAGTCCACCTCCTATCCCACACAGTCCCTCACCTCCTGTCCCACACAGTCCCTCACCTCCTGTTCCACACAGTCCACCTCCTCTTGTCCCACACAGTCCACCTCCTATCCCACGCAGTCCCTCACCTCCTGTCCCACACAGTCCACCTCCTTCCCCACAGAGTCCACCTCCTGTCCCACACAGTCCCTCTCCTCCTGTCCTACACAGTCCACCTCCTCTTGTCCCACACAGTCCCTCACCTCCTGTCCCACACAGTCCCTCACCTCCTGTCCCACACAGTCCCTCACCTCCTGTCCACACAGTCCACCTCCTCCTGTCCCACACAGTCCCTCACCTCCTGTCCACACAGTCCACCTCCTATCCCACACAGTCCCTCACCTCCTGTCCCACAGAGTCCACCTCCTGTCCCACACAGTCCACCTCCTCTTGTCCCACACAGTCCCTCACCTCCTGTCCCACACAGTCCCTCACCTCCTGTCCCACACAGTCCCTCACCTCCTGTCCCACACAGTCCCTCACCTCCTGTCCCACACAGTCCACCTCCTCTTGTCCCACACAGTCCCTCACCTCCTGTCCCACACAGTCCACCTCCTATCCCACACAGTCCCTCACCTCCTGTCCCACACAGTCCACCTCCTCCTGTCCCACACAGTCCACCTCCTATCCCACGCAGTCCCTCACCTCCTGTCCCACACAGTCCACCTCCTATCCCACACAGTCCCTCACCTCCTGTCCCACACAGTCCCTCACCTCCTGTCCCACACAGTCCCTCACCTCCTGTCCCACACAGTCCACCTCCTATCCCACACAGTCCCTCACCTCCTGTCCCACACAGTCCCTCACCTCCTGTCCCACACAGTCCCTCACCTCCTGTCCACACAGTCCACCTCCTGTCCCACACAGTTCACCTCCTATCCCACACAGTCCCTCACCTCCTGTCCCACACAGTTCACCTCCTATCCCACACAGTCCCTCACCTCCTGTCCACACAGTCCCTCACCTCCTGTCCACACAGTCCACCTCCTATCCCACACAGTCCCTCACCTCCTGTCCACACAGTCCCTCACCTCCTGTCCACACAGTCCCTCACCTCCTGTCCACACAGTCCACCTCCTATCCCACGCAGTCCCTCACCTCCTGTCCACACAGTCCACCTCCTATCCCACGCAGTCCCTCACCTCCTGTCCCACACAGTTCACCTCCTATCCCACGCAGTCCCTCACCTCCTGTCCACACAGTCCACCTCCTCTTGTCCCACACAGTCCACCTCCTCTTGTCCCACACAGTCCCTCACCTCCTGTCCACACAGTCCACCTCCTATCCCACACAGTCCCTCACCTCCTGTTCCACACAGTCCACCTCCTATCCCACACAGTCCCTCACCTCCTGTCCCACAGAGTCCACCTCCTGTCCCACACAGTCCACCTCCTCTTGTCCCACACAGTCCCTCACCTCCTGTCCACACAGTCCCTCACCTCCTGTCCACACAGTCCCTCACCTCCTGTCCCACACAGTCCCTCACCTCCTGTCCACACAGTCCCTCACCTCCTGTCCCACACAGTCCACCTCCTCCTGTCCCACACAGTCCCTCACCTCCTGTCCCACACAGTCCCCTCCTCCCCACCTCAAAAACCTGCCCTCCCAACCCCTCCCCACATCAAAACTGCCCTCCCCCCCTTCTCCCCACCTCAAGACCTGCCCTCCTAACCCCTCCCCACATCAAAACCTGCCCTCCCAACCCCTCCCCACCTCAAAAACCTGCCCTCCCCCCCTCCCCACCTCAAGACCTGCCCTCCCAACCCCTCCCCACCTCAAAAACCTGCCCTCCCCCCCTCCCCCCCTCCCCACCTCAAGACCTGCCCTCCCAACCCCTCCCCACCTCAAGACCTACCTCCCCACCCCCCACACCCCCACCCCCCTCCCCAGGAACAAGTGTCACCCAGTGGTATGCGCGCGTCCATGTTGGGGTGACGAGGGTAAATATGTGGTTCTGTATCGATTTTATCCATCTACAATACGTCTTTCCAACCCCAACCCCCCCTCCTCCCTTCCCCACCCCCCACCACCTACCCGATGCCCACCCTCACCCTGACCACACCTGCAGGGTTGCCATATCTGGAGGGTTGCCATAGTGGTTCCCGTGCAGGGGAAGTGTCATAAAAGGAGGGTTGCCATCCCGGTAAGGTTGCCATAGTTTGGTGTTGCCCCACCTGGAGGGTCGTCGTACCTGGAGGTTTCCATGACCTGGGTGGTTGCCATACGTGAAAGGTTGCCATACATGAAGGGTTGCTTTATATGGAAGGTTAACATAATTTGACGGTTGCCATTCTTGAAGGGTTGCCATACTTGAAGAGTTGCCATTCTTGAAGGGTTCCCATACTTGAAGAGTTGCCATACATGGAGGGTTGCCGTACTTGAAGTGTTTCCATATATGGAGGGTTGCCATACCTGGAGGGTTATCATACATGGAGGGTTGCCGTACTTGACGTGTTGCCATACTTGTGATGTTGCCATACATGGAGG
>NC_092261.1:26679831-26694831 GCF_036320965.1 Panulirus ornatus
CAACCCCCCCACCACAACCCCCCCACCACAACCCCCACCACAACCCCCCACCACAACCCCCCCACCACAATCCCCCCACCACAACCCTCCACCACAACCCCCCACCACAACCCTCCACCACAAACCCCCCACCACAACCCCCCACCACAACCCCCTCACCACAACCCACCACCACAACCCTCCACCACAACCCCCACCACAACCCCCCACCACAACCCCCTCACCACAACCCCCCACCACAACCCCCCCACCACAACCCCCTCACCACAACCCACCACCACAACCCCCCACCACAACCCCCCACCACAACCCCCTCACCACAACCCACCCCCACAACCCCCCACCACAACCCACCACCACAACCCCCTCACCACAACCCACCACCACAACCCTCCACCACAACCCCCTCACCACAACCCACCACCACAACCCTCCACCACAACCCACCACCACAACCCCCCACCACAACCCCCACCACAACCCCCTCACCACAACCCACCACCACAACCCTCCACCACAACCCCCCACCACAACCCCCCACCACAACCCCCACCACAACCCTCCACGACAACCCCCCACCACAACCCTCCACCACAACCCCCACCACAACCCCCACCACAACCCTCCACCACAACCCTCCACCACAACCCCCCACCACAACCCTCCACCACAACCTTACCTTAGACACAACAGTTCACAACCAACGTATGACGCAGAACCCTTCATCGTACAACATGACAGAAACTAAATAGATTTGTTTATATGGGATAGTGAACAGTAAGGACCCCCAGGAGGTAATTTGCATAATGCGATGGAAAAGGGGAAAAAAAAGTATCAGTCCAAATGGTTTATAAAGTAACCAAGAAGTGCACATTACCCAGCAACGGACCACACCCCTATTCTCCCGTCCAAGACAAATGTGCAAGAAAATGAATTCAACTGCCATGAAATTTGCCGGGAAATGACCGCGCCCGTGTGAGGTAAGGCGCGACACGCGGGCAACCACGCCTCATTTACCATTAACCTCCAGGCCTCGAGTGCCAGCCACGCCCCTCCCACCCCACACTGACCATTATCCCTGACACTTAAGGACACTCTTTACCTCACATTATTCACCATTAAACATAACCAGACGCAACCATTATCTCCCATTCACCATTATGGACCTACCAGACACCAACCCACACACCACATTCACCATTCACCATCATGTACCAGACACCAACCTACACACCACACTCACCATTCACCATCATGTACCAGACACCAACCCACACACCAAACTCACCATTCACCATCATGTACCAGACACCAACCCGCTCACCTCACTCACCATTCACCATCATGTACCAGACACCAACCCACACACCACACTCACCATTCACCATCATGTACCAGACACCAACCCGCTCACCTCACTCACCATTCACCATCATGTACCAGACACCAACCCACACACCACACTCACCATTCACCATCATGTACCAGACACCAACCCACACACCACACTCACCATTCACCATCATGTACCAGACACCAACCCGCTCACCACACTCACCATTCACCATCATGTACCAGACACCAACCCACACACCACACTCACCATTCACCATCATGTACCAGACACCAACCCACACACCACACTCACCATTCACCATCATGTACCAGACACCAACCCACACACCACACTCACCATTCACCATCATGTACCAGACACCAACCCACACACCAAACTCACCATTCACCATCATGTACCAGACACCAACCCACACACCACACTCACCATTCACCATCATGTACCTACCAGACACCAACCCACACACCACACTCACCATTCACCATCATGTACCAGACACCAACCCACACACCACACTCACCATTCACCATCATGTACGTACCAGACACCAACCCACACACCACACTCACCATTCACCATCATGTACCTACCAGACACCAACCCACACACCACACTCACCATTCACCATCATGTACCAGACACCAACCCACACACCACACTCACCATTCACCATCATGTACGTACCAGACACCAACCCGCTCACCACACTCACCATTCACCATCATGTACCAGACACCAACCCACACACCACACTCACCATTCACCATCATGTACGTACCAGACACCAACCCGCTCACCACACTCACCATTCACCATCATGTACCAGACACCAACCCACACACCACACTCACCATTCACCATCATGTACGTACCAGACACCAACCCACACACCACACTCACCATTCACCATCATGTACGTACCAGACACCAACCCACACACCACACTCACCATTCACCATCATGTACGTACCAGACACCAACCCGCTCCCTACACTCACCATCATTTACCAGCCACCAGCCCACACATCACACGCCCCATTCACCATTACCTTCCATACATATGCCAACTACACGCATTTCACACCTCATTTCCTTTTACCCTCACACACACACACACACACACACACACACACACACACACACACACACACACACACACACACACACACATCGCACCCCATTTGTTAACCATTAGCCCGACAGCAGGCAACCCCGTCACAGGCCATTTACCAGCGGTGCGGTACCTTCCACAGTCACCACACGGGCACTACACGAGCACCACACGGGCACCACATGGACACCACACGGGCACCACACGGGCACCACACGGGCACCACACGAGCACCACACGAGCACCACACGAGCACCACACGGGCACCACACGGGCACCACACGAGCACCACACGAGCACCACACGGGCACCACACGAGCACCACACGGGCACCACACGAGCACCACACGAGCACCACACGGGCACCACATGGACACCACACGGTCACCACACGGGCATCACATGGACACCACACGAGCACCACACGGGCACCACACGGGCACCACACGGGCACCACATGGACACCACACGAGCACCACACGGGCACCACACGGGCACCACACGGTCACCACACGAGCACCACACGAGCACCACACGAGCACCACACGAGCACCACACGGGCACCACACGAGCACCACACGAGCACCACACGAGCACCACACGAGCACCACACGGGCACCACACGAGCACCACACGAGCACCACACGGGCACCACACGAGCACCACACGGTCACCACACGAGCACCACACGAGCACCACACGGGCACCACACGAGCACCACACGAGCACCACACGAGCACCACACGAGCACCACACGGGCACCACACGAGCACCACACGAGCACCACACGGGCACCACACGAGCACCACACGGTCACCACACGGGCACCACACGAGCACCACACGAGCACCACACGGGCACCACACGAGCACCACACGAGCACCACACGAGCACCACACGAGCACCACACGGGCACCACACGAGCACCACACGGGCACCACACGGGCACCACACGAGCACCACACGAGCACCACACGAGCACCACACGGGCACCACACGAGCACCACACGGGCACCACACGGGCACCACACGAGCACCACACGGGCACCACACGAGCACCACACGGGCACCACACGAGCACCACACGAGCACCACACGGGCACCACACGAGCACCACACGGGCACCACACGAGCACCACACGGGCACCACACGAGCACCACACGAGCACCACACGGGCACCACACGAGCACCACACGAGCACCACACGGGCACCACACGAGCACCACACGAGCACCACACGAGCACCACACGAGCACCACACGAGCACCACACGAGCACCACACGGTCACCACACGGACACCACACGAGCACCACACGGTCACCACACGGGCACCACACGAGCACCACACGAGCACCACACGGGCACCACACGAGCACCACACGGGCACCACATGGACACCACACGGTCACCACACGGGCACCACATGGACACCACACGGGCACCACACGGGCACCACATGGACACCACACGGTCACCACACGGGCACCACATGGACACCACACGGGCACCACACGAGCACCACACGGACACTACACGGGCACCACACGGGCACCACACGAGCACTACACGGGCACCACACGGACACCACACGGTCACCACACGGGCACCACATGGACACCACACGGGCACCACACGGGCACCACATGGACACCACACGGGCACCACACGGGCACCACATGGACACCACACGGGCACCACACGGGCACCACATGGACACCACACGGGCACTACACGGGCACCACACGGGCACCACACGAGCACCACATGGACACCACACGGGCACCACACGGGCACTACACGGGCACCACACGGGCACCACATGGACACCACACGGGCACTACACGGGCACTACACGGGCACCACACGGGCACCACATCCACCACTGGGTTCATCCAGAAAGAGACTCGGTGATCAATGACGTAATGTTACGTTCCTCCACACCACGTAACTTTCTTACGTCAGTTTAAGACTCAGGAAACATTCAGTGTGTTGTGACGCTACGATGAATGTGTTGTGACGTTACGATGAATGTGTTGTGACGCTACGATGAATGTGTTGTGACGTTACGATGAGTGTGTTGTGACGTTACGACGAGTGTGTTGTGACGCTACGATGAGTGTGTTGTGACGCTACGATGAGTGTGTTGTGACGCTACGATGAATGTGTTGTGACGCTACGACGAGTGTGTTGTGACGTTACGACGAGTGTGTTGTGACGCTACGATGAGTGTGTTGTAACGCTACGACGAGTGTGTTGTGACGCTACGATGAGTGTGTTGTGACGCTACGATGAGTGTGTTGTGACGCTACGATGAGTGCGTTGTGACGCTACGATGAATGTGTTGTGACGCTACGATGTGTTGTGACGCTGCGACGAGTGCCTTGTGACGCTGTGTTGTGACGGTACGCCACAGCAAACATGGTAACGCTGTGTATGTCTGACAGTGTTGCCCAGGTTGAACTTGTGAAGTGATAGTAGATAAGATATCGTCACCTGGTAATACACCAGCAAGAATCTATCAGGCGAGTGTTGCAAGCTGACACCGGGCAAGCTTCGTGTGTTGTGGCCTCACAACATACAGGTATATCAGGCGAGTGTTGCAAGCTGACACCAGGCAAGCTTCGTGTGTTGTGGCCTCACAACACACAGGTACATCAGGCGAGTGTTGCAAGCTGACACCAGGCAAGCTTCGTGTGTTGTGGCCTCACAACACACAGGTATATCAGGCGAGTGTTGCAAGCTGACACCAGGCAAGCTTCGTGTGTTGTGGCCTCACAATACACAGGTACATCAGGCGAGTGTTGCAAGCTGACACCAGGCAAGCTTCGTGTGTTGTGGCCTCACAACACACAGGTATATCAGGCGAGTGTTGCAAGCTGACACCAGGCAAGCTTCGTGTGTTGTGGCCTCACAACACACAGGTATATCAGGCGAGTGTTGCAAGCTGACACCAGGCAAGCTTCGTGTGTTGTGGCCTCACAATACACAGGTACATCAGGCGAGTGTTGCAAGCTGACACCGGGCAAGCTTCGTGTGTTGTGGCCTCACAACACACAGGTACATCAGGCGTGTCTCGCCACGTTTTATGTGTACCTCACAAGTGAGACGTGTTGTGAAGATTCTCTCTCTCTCTCTCTCTCTCTCTCTCTCTCTCTCTCTCTCTCTCTCTCTCTCTCTCTCTCTCTCTCTCTCTCTCTCTCTCTCTCTCTCTCTCTCTCTCTCTCTCTCTCTCTCTTACACAAGCACACAATTTGAACTTCGCCCCACACAGTGGCAAGTTCATTCCACCCAGCTACACATGCTGTGTGCTGTGGCGCAAAAGGGAGACAAAGAGGGTACAGACACCCCAGCAATTGGCCCCACAGCGGCAGAAATACATCGCATAAATTACGTCTTCAGTGAATTATATATACGAAGGACATGGTTGCTATAGTTCCAGATATAACATCATTACGATACAATGTTCACAGAAAGCCTTGCACTACACTGTATACCTCTCATTTCACTGGTCATACTTCAAAGGGGGTTTACGTCTTGTCTGGTTCCCATTAGAAGTAATGCCAGACTATCATATATATATATATATATATATATATATATATATATATATATATATATATATATATATATATGTATGTATTTATGTATGTGGAGTTCCTCCTGAAGAGACTATGGTGGTTAGATATTTCATTTATTGTACCCAGCTTCCTTTCGTCTCTAGTCTTAAAAGTCTTGTTCACCTTCAGTGTAGATGAACGTTCTCTAAGAACACGGAGGCATAACACGATTTATAATTGGTCCTTCCCCTTAGAGGCGTAAGAATTCACGTTTGTTCATGGGTCGTGTGTGAGTCGGGTGTGTGAAGAGAGCGACGGGAGGCCGGAAGGAGTCGGTCTGGCATCACACATCGCTGACGACTCCTGTCTGTTGTGAGGGGAAGGCAGGATCGAGAGCTGGCCTTACATTACCTTGAAATTTGTTAACGTCTCCACGAGAGATAATGTCATTGTGATTCTCTCAGTAACTGCATTAAGACTTCCCTTCCGCCTGATTGTAATGTACTTGACTCAAACACATAACAGAATTACCCATGGACGGAGCGAGGAGCCACACAACGCATGTATGTCTGTTGTCTTGCACGACACACACCAGTCAGGCAGGGGTGTGGTAGCGCCACACAACACATCAGTAAGGCTGGGGTGTGGTAGCGCCACACCACACACCAGTAAGGCTGGGGTGTGGTAGCGCCACACAACACATCAGTAAGGCTGGGGTGTGGTAGCGCCACACCACACACCAGTAAGGCTGGGGTGTGGTAGCGCCACACCACACACCAGTGAGGCAGGGGTGTGGTAGCGCCACACAGCACACCAGTGAGGCAGGGGTGTGGTAGCGCCACACAGCACACCAGTGAGGCAGGGGTGTGGTAGCGCCACACCACACACCAGTAAGGCAGGGGTGTGGTAGCGCCACACCACACACCAGTGAGGCAGGGGTGTGGTAGCGCCACACAGCACACCAGTGAGGCAGGGGTGTGGTAGCGCCACACCACACACCAGTAAGGCTGGGGTGTGGTAGCGCCACACAGCACACCAGTGAGGCAGGGGTGTGGTAGCGCCACACAGCACACCAGTGAGGCAGGGGTGTGGTAGCGCCACACAGCACACCAGTGAGGCAGGGGTGTGGTAGCGCCACACCACACACCAGTGAGGCAGGTGTGTGGTAGCGCCACACAACACACCAGTGAGGCAGGTGTGTGGTAGCGCCACACCACACACCAGTAAGGCTGGTGTGTGGTAGCGCCACACCACACATTAGTAAGGCTGGGGTGTGGTAGCGCCACACCACACACCAGTGAGGCAGGGGTGTGGTAGCGCCACACAGCACACCAGTGAGGCAGGTGTGTGGTAGCGCCACACCACACACCAGTCAGGCAGGGGTGTGGTAGCGCCACACCACACACCAGTGAGGCAGGTGTGTGGTAGCGCCACACAACACACCAGTGAGGCAGGTGTGTGGTAGCGCCACACCACACACCAGTGAGGCAGGGGTGTGGTAGCGCCACACCACACACCAGTAAGGCTGGTGTGTGGTAGCGCCACACCACACATCAGTAAGGCTGGGGTGTGGTAGCGCCACACCACACACCAGTAAGGCTGGTGTGTGGTAGCGCCACACCACACACCAGTGAGGCAGGTGTGTGGTAGCGCCACCCAACACACCAGTGAGGCAGGTGTGTGGTAGCGCCACACCACACACCAGTAAGGCTGGTGTGTGGTAGCGCCACACCACACATCAGTAAGGCTGGGGTGTGGTAGCGCCACACCACACACCAGTAAGGCTAGTGTGTGGTAATCTCCTGCCGGAGGCCCTGAAGGTGAAGGCGACACTTGAACCAGTTACACGAGGCCGTGGCCGGGCCGGTGGCTGCACTGAGCAGCTCAGGTGGTAACCCAAGGGACGTCTACTGCTCCTGCTCCTGCTGTAACTGCTGCTCCTGCTGTAACTGCTGCTCCTGCTGTAACTGCTGCTCCTGCTGCTGTAACTGCTGCTCCTGCTACTGCTGCTACTGGTACTGCTGCTGCTACAGTATGTCTAGCTGGGCTGGGTCGCTGTTAGCCTGCTATAGCTGATGATAATGATGGGTAATTAATAAATCTTAATGATACGTAAGGGTGATTAGATCTTAATGATAGTTAATGATTAAAAGTCTTGATGGCAGGTGTTGGCAGGAGGTGATAGCTGTTTAATCATAGCTAATGGGATAAGCTGATGATTATAGTTCCTGGTGATCACTGATGATTAAAGCAGGTGATTATGATGACCTATGACAGCTGGTCAGGGCAAGAGCGTTCCAATTTGGGGTCACGGACAATTTTCTTCGACAATTTAAGATATTTTTTTTTGTATTCATTGTAGTTTTTGATTACTAGTTACCTGACGTCACCCGTCGCAAAAAACACATTTCTCGCTCACTTTGATTGATTTCTGCCAGTATCCCCTGTAAATATATTGTACATCCCATGTTCATTCTGTGAGCGGTAGCGCAATAGGATGACAGGGGTCAAAGAGGGTCTCTGTTTTATCGTATAATTACGTTAAGTTATTACAAAATTGGTGACACAATGTACAACCTTCATGACCTTGGAAATAAGTTATTTAATCTCTATATAATGAGCCAATTCAGTGTTATGTAGCTGTTCAATGTATTATCAATTTGTTTTTACCTTCTCTCTCCCAAATGTATTTACATCATCTCTCCCGAAGGGCACAGTGGTACGATGCCAACCCTTTCAAAGGCGGTGCGGCCCTTTGGTATCATAAGCTGGCCTTTGACCTGGCCCTCGGGTATCATAAGTTGGCCTTTGACCTGGCCCTTGGGTATCATAAGCTGGCCTTTGACCTGGCCCTCGGGTATCATAAGTTGGCCTTTGACCTGGCCCTTGGGTATCATAAGCTGGCCTTTGACCTGGCCCTTGGGTATCATAAGTTGGCCTTTGACCTGGCCCTTGGGTATCATAAGCTGGCCTTTGACCTGGCCCTTGGGTATCATAAGCTGGCCTTTGACCTGGCCCTTGGGTATCATAAGTTGGCCTTTGACCTGGCCCTTGGGTATCATAAGCTGGTCTTTGACCTGGCCCTTGGGTATCATAAGCTGGCCTTTGACCTGGCCCTTAAGGAGTAGGTCTAAGGGCTGGCCCCTGATCCTGCCTAAGGGTCGTATCGTCGTGTTTAAACCCTTTGTGGTTATTAAGGGTCGATCCGTTGTGTTCAGAGATCGTACCGTCGTACTCAAGGATTGTACCCTTGCGTTTAAATGTCGTACCCTCGCGTTTAAATGTCGCACCGTCGCGTTTAAATGTTGCACCGTCGCGTTTAAATGTCGCACCGTCGTGTTTAAATGTCGCACCCTCGCGTTCAAATGTCGCACCATCGCGTTTAAATGTCGCACCCTCGCGTTTAAATGTACCCTCGCGTTTAAATGTCGCACCCTCGCGTTTAAAGGTCGCACCCTCGCGTTTAAAGGTCGCACCCTCGCGTTTAAAGGTCGCACCGACGTGTTTGAAGGTCGCACCGTCGTGTTTAAAGGCCACACCGTTGTGTTTAAATGTCGCACCGTCGTGTTTAAAGGTCACACTGGCGTGCTTAAAGGTGGTACTGTCGCACTAAAGGGATTAGGTCTTTTAATCAGCCAGGCAACACGAGAAAAGGTATCAACCAACCTATGATGTTGATCTTACAGACTGTTTGTGTTGGCAGTGTCAGGAGAACCCATCAGGGCACACACACACACACACACACACACACACACACACACACACACACACACACACACACACACACACACACACCGCTGTTGACACCGTGTTAGGTTTCATGGGTGATGCGTAGCAGCAGGTGTTATAGGTGCTGGACGAGTGGCTTCAGGGGCGAGGAGGTGGAAGGGGGGGACAGACAGAGAAACCCCCCCCCCCCCGCTACCCCCTCCCCCCCTTCTTCCCCCCCCCCTTCCCCCTCACCGTTGTAATGAACTCAGTCACAAGTGATGATGTACATCTAGGAGCAGGACGGGTCGAGTGAGGTGAAGAGAAACAGACTGAGACAGACAGACGAACAGACGAAGAGGGCCAGACAGACAAATAGACAGACTCACAGACGAAGAGGACCTGACAGAGAAAAAGACAGAGACTCACAGACGAAGAGGACCAGACAGACAAATAGACAGAGACTCACAGACGAAGAGGACCAGACAGACAAATAGACAGAGACTCACAGACGAAGAGGGCCAGACAGACAAATAGACAGAGAGTCACAGACGAAGAGGGCCAGACAGACAAATAGACAGAGACTCACAGACGAAGAGGACCTGACAGACAAATAGACAGAGACTCACAAACGAAGAGGACCTGACAGACAGATAGACAGACTCACAAACCTTCCCAGAAACTTTAAGAGTCTTCTTCCACCGTTCCTGCGCCCAGTGTCGACCATAGATACATGGGTAAGCCCTTTCTTGTCCTCCGAATCCCCATTGTCTTTTAAAAAGCGACCAAGGGTTCCAATCGTTTCTGGGCAAGATTACTGGAACGCGTTCCAATCAAAGGGTATTTAGAAGAGGTTATTTACCCTCCTTACGACGCAGGTACAATAGCCTATGATGGTTAGTATATAAACAACAGTATTGGCCAGGGTTTATATACCATTACCAGTATTTGAAAACCATTCAGGTAAGAGAAAACGGAGACAAACAGGTCAGTTTGGTGTCTGGGTTACAACTTGTGTTACAGCCACGGGAACCTCAGGGTACATTTGTCCAGCCAGGCCTCACTACTACCACCACTGCGGAACACAGGGGCTTCATCCACAAGATGGAGTCGTGTACATCTGCAGGAGGAGGAGGAGGAGGAGGAGGAGGAGGACGAGGAGGGAGGGTCAGCAACCGTGTGTGTGAGGGGAGGATGCGCTCTGCCCCCCCCAGCTTATGGCCGCCAGAGACAGAAGCAACACCGAACACAGGATCCCTTGTCATCTGGGATACGAGAGCTTGATGAAAGACGTGTGTGTGTGTGTGTGTGTGTGTGTGTGTGTGTGTGTGTGTGTGTGTGTGTGTGTGTGTGTGTCAGCCAGAGGGACATGTACTCCACACCGTAGCCTCGTGTAAGACCCAGAGGAGCAACATGACCGACTAGGTCGTAAAAAAATATGACAACCGAGGGAAGGTCTCTCTCTCTCTCTCTCTCTCTCTCTCTCTCTCTCTCTCTCTCTCTCTCTCTCTCTCTCTCTCTCTCTCTCTCTCTCTCTCTCTCTCTCTCTCCCAGCCTTAGGTTATCAAGGTTAGGTTAGGTTAGGCTAGGTCAGGTTAGGTCAGGTTAGGTTAGGTTAGGTTAGGTCAGGTTAGCTTAGGTTAGGTTAGGTTAGGTTAGGTCAGGTTAGGTTAGGTTAAGTTAGGTCAGGTTAGGTCAGGTCAGGTTAGGTCAGGTTAGGTTAGGTCAGGTTAGGTTAGGTTAGGTTAGGTTAGGTTAGGTCAGGTTAGGTTAGGTCAGGTTAGGTTAGGTTAGGTCAGGTTAGGTTAGGTTAGGTTAGGTTAGGTTAGGTTAGGTTAGGTTAGGTCAGGTTAGGTTAGGTCAGGTTAGGTTAGGTTAGGTCAGGTTAGGTTAGGTTAGGTTAGGTTAGGTTAGGTTAGCTTAGGTTAGGTCAGGTTAGGTCAGGTTAGGTTAGGTCAGGTTAGGTCAGGTTAGGTTAGGTTAGGTTAGCTTAGGTTAGGTCAGGTTAGGTCAGGTCAGGTCAGGTCAGGTTAGGTTAGGTTAGGTTAGGTTAGGTTAAGTGAAGAGATGAATGAAGAACACAGACATACTAGTGAGACATGAAGAGATGAATGAGGAACACAGACATACTAGTGAGGCATGAAGAGATGAATGAAGAACACAGACATACTAGTGAGACATAGTGAGATACATAGAAACGAAGATTTCAGTATTTAACAACATTAGAACTGAACATTATCTGTGGCAACAAATTACATATTCATATATCCGTATGTATTCATATATTCGTATGTATTCTATATATTCGTATATCCGTATGTATTCATATATTCGTATGTATTCTATATATTCGTATTTCCGTATGTATTCATATATTCGTATGTATTCTATATATTCGTATATCTGTATGTATTCATATATTCGTATGTATTCTATATATTCATATATCCGTATGTACTCTATATATTCATATATCCGTATGTACTCTATATATTCATATATCCGTGTGTATTCTATATATTCATATATCCGTATGTATTCTATATATTCATATATCCTTATGTACTCTGTATTTTATTGTCTATATATCTTAACAGACCAGCTTGAGACATTTGCTTTTATATACAAATTCTTAATTCACATAAACTGTGTCTCCTATGTTGTATTTACACTCTACACCCCTACCTGTATGTCCTGTGTTGTACAGTCTACACCCCTACCTGTGTCCTGTGTTGAACAGTGTACATCCCTACCTGTATGTCTTGTGTTGTACAGTGTACACCCCTACCTGTATGTCCTGTGTTGTACAGTGTACACCCCTACCTGTATGTCCTGTGTTGTACAGTGTACACCCCTACCTGTATGCCTTGTGTTGTACAGTCTACACCCCTACCTGTATGCCTTGTGTTGTACAGTCTACACCCGTACCTGTATGCCTTGTGTTGTACAGTCTACACCCCTACCTGTATGTCTTGTGTTGTACAGTCTACACCCCTACCTGTATGTCCTGTGTTGTACAGTCTACACCCGTACCTGTATGTCCTGTGTTGTACACTCTACACCCCTACCTGTATGTCCTGTGTTGTACACTCTACACCCCTACCTGTATGTCCTGTGTTGTACAGTCTACACCCCTACCTGTATGTCCTGTGTGGGGGCCACAGTTAGCAGGTGGGGGCCCCTACTGCTATAAATAAGGTATTGACAATATATTTGAAGCTGCCGATATACTGTCACTTACCCGCTTATAACCCGGACCTCCAGTAAACATACCTTTATATATATCATTTCCTCGCTCTATATCCTGCAGCATGACGGTACGACCCTTGAGCACGACGGTACGACCCTTGAGCACGACGGTACGACCCTTGAACGCGAAGGTTAACTACCCTTGAGCACGACGGTACGACCTATAGGTATGATCATTTAGGGCCTGGACGATGGCCATCATACCCAAGGGTCGTACCGTCGTGCTCAAGGGTCGTACCGTCGTGCTCAAGGGTCGTACCGTCGTGCTCAAGGGTCGTACCGTCGTGCTCAAGGGTCGTACCGTTGTGATCAAGGGTCATACCGTCGTGCTCAAGGGTCGTACCATCGTGCTCAAGGGTCGTATCGTCGTACTCAAGGGTCGTACCGTCGTGCCGACTGGGGAATGTAATCGTACATAAGGAAAGAATTACTTCCTAGCCACAGATCACACGTCTTGCCTTCTATACACATGGTAGGCTAACCTGGCTGGATGTAAACAAAAACATGATCCACCCACAACATCAGTATAGAAAACGGAAAACATAGTCACATGAAGCGTAACATCAAGAAAGCTCACATATATACGAAAATAATGTTAGCGTCGCTGGATGGCTATGCAAAGCCTTTGAGCGTTACAGAATCACTTGGCATTTTTTGGTATTAGGAAATAAGTATATCAAAACATGAAGGTTTCTTTAATTGTATAGGTTTTATTTTCTCAATAGTTGAAGAGCAAGGACATAAACTGAGGTTTCTTTAATTGTATAGGTTTTAGTTTCTCAATAGTTGAAGAGCAAGGACATAAACTGAGGTTTCTTTAATTGTATAGGTTTTAGTTTCTCAATAGTTGAAGAGCAAGGACATAAACTGAGGTTTCTTTAATTGTATAGGTTTTAGTTTCTCAAAAATTGAAGAGCAAGGACATAAACTGAGGTTTCTTTAATTGTATAGGTTTTAGTTTCTCAAAAATTGAAGAGCAAGGACATAAACTGAGGTTTCTTTAATTGTATAGGTTTTAGTTTCTCAAAAATTGAAGAGCAAGGACATAAACTGAGGTTTCTTTAATTGTATAGGTTTTAGTTTCTCAAAAATTGAAGAGCAAGGACATAAACTGAGGTTTCTTTAATTGTATAGGTTTTAGTTTCTCAAAAATTGAAGAGCAAGGACATAAACTGAGGTTTCTTTAATTGTATAGGTTTTAGTTTCTCAAAAATTGAAGAGCAAGGACATAAACTGAGGTTTCTTTAATTGTATAGGTTTTAGTTTCTCAAAAATTGAAGAGCAAGGACATAAACTGAGGTTTCTTTAATTGTATAGGTTTTAGTTTCTCAAAAATTGAAGAGCAAGGACATAAATTGTTATTTTGTTTGTGGGGAGAAAAATTTTGTTTCATTCTAATGTTTGTTGTCATTTGTGATACACTTAGCTGTTGGTGTCGGCTGATGGTCACTGCCATGTTACTGGCCATGCAGCCATACAGAACACCTGCAGCCATACAGAACACCTACAGCCATACAGAACACCTGCAGCCATACAGAACACCTGCAGCCATACAGAACACCTACAGCCATACAGAACACCTGCAGCCATACAGAACACCTGCAGCCATACAGAACACCTGTAGCCATACAAAACACCTACAGCCATACAGAACACCTGTAGCCATACAGAACGCCTGCAGCCATACAGAACACCTGCAGCCATACAGAACACCTGTAGCCATACAGAACACCTGTAGCCATACAGAACACCTACAGCCATACAGAACACCTGTAGCCATACAGAACACCTACAGCCATACAGAACACCTGCAGCCATACAGAACACCTACAGCCATACAGAACACCTGCAGCCATACAGAACACCTACAGCCATACAGAACACCTACAGCCATACAGAACACCTACAGCCATACAGAACACCTGTAGCCATACAGAACACCTGTAGCCATACAGAACACCTGTAGCCATACAGAACACCTACAGCCATACAGAACACCTGCAGCCATACAGAACA
>NC_092261.1:26699831-26702331 GCF_036320965.1 Panulirus ornatus
GATGACACGTGAAGATAATGATGACACGTGAAGATAATGATGACACGTGAAGATAATGATGACACGTGAAGATAATGATGACACGTGAAGATAATGATGACACGTGAAGATAATGATGACACGTGAAGATAATGATGACACGTGAAGATAATGATGACACGTGAAGATAATGATGACACGTGAAGATAATGATGACACGTGAAGATAATGATGACACGTGAAGATAATGATGACACGTGAAGATAATGATGACACGTGAAGATAATGATGACACGTGAAGATAATGATGACACGTGAAGATAATGATGACACGTGAAGATAATGATGACACGTGAAGATAATGATGACACGTGAAGATAATGATGACACGTGAAGATAATGATGACACGTGAAGATAATGATGACACGTGAAGATAATGATGCCCGGAGGCCACCTTGACCAGCTGGGCGTGTGAGAGATCAGGTGGGGATGTACAGATGGTGTTTAAAGCAAGGAAGGCTGGGTCTGTGGTCACAGACAAGAGGAGAGCGTTTGTATGGTAGGGCAGGTCATGGCCGCTTGATGGAGGTCAAGGGGCCCCTGGGAACCGCTCAGCCTTCCTCGACCGGTGGCGCTGGTCCAAACCAGACTGGTGATGTGTTACTCTTCTGTGAATTCAGCTTTTGTACTTGAGTCTGGGAAATCTAGACTTCCTGATAAAGGATGTTCAACTAACTGTTCTCAAGTGTTATCTGTGAGGAAGTAAGAATGTGTTTGTGGACTGATCACCAGCGATCGAAGTGTAGGTGAGGTAAAAATACCTGGGCCAGGGTGGGAAACATGACAGCTACTGAAACAGTGCTTGCTGCGTGTTAACATTACTATCCACACAGATACCCAGAAAAATAGTCCCTCCTTGATATGTGCTTGCCAGACACAACATATGTAGGCATTGCTTTGTGCATTTGTGTATGATCTTATGTGTGACTGTATGGTTATGTATTTTCCCATGTATGTGCGTATGTATGTATACCTCTATGATTGCATACATCCATATGTTTGTGTGTGTGTGTGTGTGTGTGTGTGTGTGTGTGTGTGTGCGCGCGTGTGTGTGTGTGTGAGTGAGTGGATGTCCGCCCTAGCGTGCGGGCGCGCGTGCGTGCCCGCGCGATTAAGAGATTGTAGTCATGTTTACGACTCCATTTATGTAATTAAAAGAGCACTACCAAGATTAGATGACACAGCCGGGACTCAGGCCGGGGGCTGACCACATACACTGGGGGGGGCTTAAAGACTAATCCCTCACTCCACCGTCATAAGACTAAGACTTTAATAAGTCTTCAGGTTTGGCTTTCTTGATCTATCAGACTGTTCCCGCCCCCCCCTCCCCCCCCCTGATGACAATGCCATCCCACAACAGCTGGTATGCTCAGATATCGCCACTGAACAAGTTTCCAGCAGTTATCGGACATGTGTCATATCTCATCGTTCTTCGTATTGACACCCCCTTCTTTCCCCCCCTTACCCCTCTTTCCCCCCTCCCTTACCCCTCTTTCCCCTCCCCCACCCCTCTTTCCCCACCCCCCCTCCCCCTCCCCCTCCCCCCTTCGTTAGCGCTACCCCGGCCAAGGTGATTTTCGAACACTTTTGTTCTAAGTGTTTCAGTCGATAGTGTTATTCATCCATATACAACGTCTTTGGTCTTTTGTGTTCTATATTTCTATCATTAACATAGTGATTCCGTTTTCTTCCGTCTGTTCTGTTCTTGTACCGACTTACTATTGTATTAGATTTGTTCAATATCTCTGTTCTTCACTTGTATGTCGGGATTGTTCATATTTTCTATAACTTTATATAATGTTATACATCAGCAGACTTTATTGTTATTCATTGTCTATTTCATGTTTGTTGTTTGTTATAAATGTTACTTCTAACGTAAGATGTTCCTGACGTTTTCTATTATGTGCAAGATGTTTGTTCATCATTCTCTTTTATCTGCGATATATTTCTTCACATATATTAGTTCATGTTCATATTTATCTGTAGTATATTTCTTTGACTCCTTCGTTCATCTGAAAGATGTGATGTTCATGTTCAATTTGGTAAGTTATTTGTTCTTGTTCCTTCGTATATATTTGTTCTTCATATTCCTGTCTTTACGAGATAAGTTTATTCTTACCTTTTTTGAAAATTGTTCTTCTTCATGTTCTTCACCGGCGAGAATCATATGTTATTCAGTCGACATTTGTTCTTCATATTCTTTCCTCATTCATGATGGTTTGTTCATCATATTCATTCATCTGTAAGTTCTTCATAATCTTCCGTTTGCAAAATGTTCTTCGTCTCGTAATCATAAGATGTTCTTCATGTTCTTTCAATCATAAAATGTTCTTCATGCTGTCACTTACAAATGGTTTTCTTCATGTTTTCTCGATTTAATAAGTTTGTTCTTCTTGTGTTATTCATTTACAAAATGTTCTTTGTTCCCTTTCATTAGTGAGATGTTCATTCATAACAAGT